>NC_033795.1:68577093-68600145 GCF_001876935.1 Asparagus officinalis | reverse complement strand
CCGCTGGGACTCCTGTCTGTGGCCTCACGCCAGATTGCGGAGAAGCATCCTTCAAGGTCGCCGGAACTGCCCCCGATGCGTCAGAAGAAGTGGGCGGCACAGCTCCAGACCCAGACGTTGCCACTCCGGGGAGGCTTACCGGAGAAACATCGTCCTGACCTTCCATTGCTCGAGCGGTCTCGACTGTCTCATCATGACGGGTCTTCTTGGCCGCCTCCGCTCGGGAACTTTCGGCCACTGCCTCCCGCTGACGTTTAGAGAGAAGCGAGCTACTCGGGTATAGAAGAGGCACCCCCATCTGTCCAACTGTCGGACTCCGGACCTGGCTTGGGCGCCTAGATTCTCTTGGTTCATCAGGGGCATCCGACGAAGGACCAGGAGAAGAAACTCGAACCTCGGGAACCTCAGATTCGTCTAGGCCAGCGTCGAAGCTCTCGATGTCCTCAGCTGGATCCTCTGAGAACCACTCCTTAGCAGTTTGACGGCCCCTTTGCCTCGAAGAACGGAGAGGCCCTCTGAGAGGACGATCGCGTTCCGTCAGACATGAGCTCTGGAACCAGAAACCAGCGGGATTAGCGCTGGCACCCCGATACCACCGGCAATATAGGAGCGTGTGGTGCAAGTCACGATCCTTCACAGGTAATTCAAAACGGGCTTGGGTGCCACCAGCATGGGTCCAGAACCATCCCCGAGCTCCGTCCACCAGCCCTCCTTCAAAGTATAGGCGGGGATTGACGTTGCCCACATACAGTTGGTCATACCCGAACTAGCGGGCAAACCTGCAAGGGATATACGGCTCGAGGTAACACATAGAACCTGTGCGTAGAATGTGATACCCCGGCCGAATGTTTACCAACCATCGGAAAGCGCCACAAGGGAGAGCTGTGTGATGGTCTGCCGTTGGCACATCCCTAAGAGACTCGCCGTATCTTCCTCCGCTGAAGTAGGGGAAGAAGCGACGAAAATTGTAGTGGACAAAGTGGGCGAGCGTCTCCCGCGCATCGGGAATGTCTCTACACTTCCAAGAGCACCTCTCCAAGCGCTCAAGGAACAGAACAAACCTATCTTCTTGAAGAGTCACGGGGACGCTCATCAAACATTCACAGTGGTAAACAAACCACGCCATCAAATAGGTGTACGGCAGTCCCACTCTAGGATTGGGGGTCCTGATGACTTCCTCTTCCCCTTCGTCGATAGTCGACACATGACAGAACTGGGCCGTCAACGTACGGAGTCCCCGGTGGATGCACGCTATCGTCGCCGACACCAAAGAATAGGACTTCCCATGGGCTAAGCAAACCGCCGGATACACGACCTCCACCGGAAGCGCCTTGAAGGAATGAGTGGGAACTACGCACCTCTTCAGCCACAACATGAGATACCCCATGAACAAAGCCTTCTCAGAGATAGGGGACTTAGCCTGGTAGTGAAACGAATGGAAGACCGTTCCAGACTTGAACCCACCCTCATCGTGATCGAGAGCTATAGTAGCTTCCCCTTCAACCATCCTCCTCTCCACTTCAGCCTGATCACATACGTGCAACGGCAGAGCAGGCCTCCCTTTGACATCGCTCTCCGGGAATAGATAGTCAGCCCAGTTCTTGTGACTGATTCCCGGAGCTCTTTTCTTCTTACCCTTGTGGTCCACCGCCCCTAAGGTGTTGAGGCAGATGTAGTAGTGGCAGAGCAATTCCCATAGAGTCTCAACCACCAGTGGGGAGCGGACCGAGATCTGGTCGATCTCATCTTGACTGGGAACATACTCCTCATATGGAAAGTCTCCCAGAGGGAGTCCCGACACATCGTACATCTCGTGAAGGGTTATGCCGAGCTCACCATTGGGGGTGTAAAATGTGCCACTGTCCGCACAATATAGCTCTAAGACGCTATGGAACTGGGGAGCATTGATCTTTAGACCATGACGAGTGGCCTGAATGGCCGCATACAGCTCTGTATTCGCGAGATCAGAATTCTCGGGCTGAATGTAATCGGTGATCTTGGACCACCAGGTCTTACTGCCAGACGCGAAATAGATCCACCCCGGAGCTCTGAAATCCTTCGGAGGGAATCTCTCGCCGGCTTGGAAGAAGCGGTGACGGAAGGTCTCCGCGACCGCTGTCGTGTCTCCGGTGGGCACCTCATTGAACGGTGGGCCCGGACGTAAGCTTGTCACCCGTTTACAAGAGCTCTCTACTCCGTACCCTGCCGTAGAGCCTGTAAAGACGCCGCAAGTCACCCGGTCTCCGCGACCGCTGTCGTGTCTCCGGTGGGCACCTCATTAAACGGTAGGCCCAGACGCAAGCCTATATCCCGTTTACAAGAGCTCTCTACTCTGTACCCTACCGTAGAGCCTGTAAAGACGCCGCAAGTCACCCCATCTTGAGTTAGGGTCAAATCCCAATTCATTATCCTTGGAACCGCAAGGGAGCGCAGCTCAACAATTGAGAAACCCCTCGGCATGATTGTAAGGTAGTAGTGGACCCCGTCCATTACGCGGAACCACCTGCTCTCTTTGATCAACAGAACAGAAGGATCAGTTGCAGCATCACCAAACAAAAACTGAGGCTTCGGCAGCTCCGCCCTATCCTCATCTGTCAACGTCGCGTCGCATCACCAAACAAAAACTGAGGCTTCGGCAGCTCCGCCCTATCCTCATCTGTCAACGTCGCGTCGGTGGTCAACTCACGTAGTGTTAGGTGGTGCCCATCGGTAACTCTCTTTATCGAGCCTTCCGGTTTATCAGCGGAAAACACGGGCACCGGACCCAAGGAAGGAAACCGAGGGGGCACTGTATGACCTGAACCTCCGGCAAGACCGATGGCCACGCCCTTCGGGAGGGCTTTGTCGGAAAAGGTCGCTACAAAACAAAGTCAAGAAAAATCAGGAGGCAGATACAGATCCGCCTGTCATGGAGAGGAATTCGCCCGACATAACGAAATCCGCCCGCATAGGCCACATTCGCCTTTACCAGAGTAAAGTCGAACTCGCCTGTCAAGAAACAAATTCGCCTTCACCTGATGAAGACCAATTTCGCCTGTAAGGACTAAAATCATCCACTGCGAGTGACTATAAAATCCGCCTGAAAAGGGGTAGTTTACCAAGATCGCAGGGACTGCCAAAAGACGACATGATCCACCAAGGAAAAATGAGCAATGCTCATCTTCCTGGCCTGACATCGGTAGCCAACACAAGGGCGTAAAGCAAACTTTTTCGACTTACCCAAGCACGTCTCAGGCACATTGGCAGTCGCGCTGGCGGTCAGGCGATCGGGGTAGCGTCCAGGACCCCCTCCTTTTGTAACGCATCTCTTGGACTTCGGTGCCATGTCTAGGAAGCAGAAACGAAGTAGGAGTTCTTTCTCTTTAGGAGGTTTTTCACGCACAGTAACTTTCAAAAAGAGGAGAAGGACGAAACCTATTTAAGGGCGAAGGGACTTGCGTGGCCACGATGGCACTCGCAAGGCAAGACACTCGCATTCAAGAGACGTGGCCACGATCGAAATCGACGGCTCAGATTGTCCTTCGCGCAAGGCAAGACACTCACATTCAAGAGACGTGGCCACGATCGAAATCGACGGCTCAGATTGTCCTTCGCAATTCGTTCTACAGTTGCGAAAGAGCCATCGAAAAAGGGGAACAGGCCGGTCAAAGCCTGAGACCCGAACCAAAACCACGACTTGATCTAACGGCTAGGTTCGAAAACCACGGCCACGATGAGTCGTGGGGCGAAATGAACGAAGCTGACGTCACACCGTCAAGTCACGATCACCACGACCTGACAGGACCACGCCGTTTTAGCTGGAAAACATGAGGTCCTATCGGCAGACACGTGGTTCATCTCCTATCGGATCCAGTTCCGTCCGAAAAGGAGGTGTCTCGCCTGCGAAAACTTAGCTTGGCCCCACGAGTCATGCGAAATTTGGCCCTCAAAGACGAATTTCGCCTTGACGACTCATGCGCCTTTAAAGGTAAAATTACGAATAAAGCCAAGAGAATGACCTCGCGTGAACGGTTAAACCCACGCCTCAGACGGCTAAGGGTTAGAGCAGAAATCTTAGCGACAAGCCTAAGAGAAACTGCTCAACAACTCATCATACTGAGGGGAATAGTATGGCTAGCCCAATTCAAACGGTAATCGGTAAAGGCACATCAAACCCGTTAATAGCTGAGGGTTTGCTAAAAATCCTAAAAGAAACCAAGTGCGCTTGCTTCGTCAAAAACTTCTTCATTCAAAGTGTTCCAGACCACACGCAAGCCGGTTTAGGTCTGAAAACTTTGAAGGGGGTCTTGTAGACGGTAAAAAATACCTCTGTGAGCTTGTAAGAAATTCACCTGAATGATCAACTCGCCTGCACGAGCCAGAATCAACTGGGAATAGCGGAATTTTGCCTTTTACACAACTCGCCTGCCCGAGTCTAAAGTCGAATCCGCCCGCAAACCTCAAGACCGTCAGTACAGCTGGGTATCTGCTACCCCACATGCCGGGGCAGGCTTTCCCATCCCTCTCGACCTGAGAGGGGAGAGAGCACAGTACTCCAGGCCCGTCGAGTAGCCGTTCACAGTACGAGTGACCGGACATGTGTCAGATCCACCTGAATATTCATAAATGCGGTTCACCTCACCCATCCAGGTCGAGAGCTGGATCCGCCAGCACTCGGCAAGTTGGCCAGACCCACTCGAGTACTGTGCACCTACTTCACCACCTCTCCTGACCGGAAAGGAGAAGGCGCCGTGCTCCAAGCACGCCGAACGGCCACACACAGTACGAATGATCAGATAAACGCCACATCAATCTACGAACTCATAAATGTGGTTCATCAATGCTAGTCAAATCCACTCGAATAGTGGGTAGCCATTGCCTCACGTACAGGGATGGGCCTTCCCATTCTATGTGACACGACATAAAGCACAATCCCTCGAATGACCATTCATAGTACCGAGAGGTGGCAAGACGTCTCTCAACAGGATATGGTCACATCCCATGATTCAAGGAGCGACCACGCCGTCTCTCCGCTATTTAGGAACTTCTTCCAGCCACGAAGAAGAGGTTCAGCTTTTCTTCCAAGTCAAGAAGAAGAGATTCAGCTGTTTAGCCGTTCAAGCGATTCGCTCATAGTTGAACCAGCTAATTGAACCATTAGCTCTCAATCCCCAATACGATCGAGACCCAGCTGTTTGCATAATCCTTGCATTACAGCACCACTGCCTAGTTCTGAGCTCTGATCGCCGGTGAACTAAGCAGACCCGAACTCCATCGATTCGAGCTTCTACTGTGTACTGAAGCTCTCCAGCAACCTCGATCGAATAGTCCAAGGGAAGCAGACTCGACACAAGCATCGAGCGAAGCATCCTGTAGCCACCTAAAGTCCCCACACTAAACAAAGAGGCATTCCCTCTGCTTCTGTTATAATTTCGATTCATTAGTTTGTAATAAGCTTTCTTATCAATACAAACGAAACTCCCTGTTTTTAGGAAATCCAAATTTACACCCTACATAGCTCAGTTAGACGACTCTTGGATTCAAGCCCGAAAGGGAGAGATTTCCAAAGAGCCAGAGGCTGATTGGACCGTTGGAGCAGATGGAGGACTTCGGATGAAGGGTCGATTAGTAATACCAGCTAATGCTCAGCTGTAATACCAGCTAATGCTCAGCTGAAGAAGGATTTATTCGACGAAGTGCATCGTACCAGGTATACAGTGCATCTAGGCACAATGAAGATGTACAAGGATCTGAAGAGATATTTTTGGTGGAGCGGCATGCGTAGAGAGATTGCAGAATATGTAGCTAAGTGCTTTATCTGCCAGGAAGTGAAGGCAGAATATCAGAGACCGGCAGGAACCCTACAGTATTTACCCATTCCGGAGTGGAAGTGGACAGATATTTCTATGGACTTCATTGTAGGATTGCCGAGATCGAAGAAAGGGAATGATTCAGTTTGGGTGGTAGTAGATCGGCTGACAAAGTCAGCACATTTCATACCAGTAAAGACGACATACACGACAGAGACGTATGCACGGATGTTTATTCAGGAGATCGTAAGATTACATGGAATTCCAGAGATGATTGTGTCAGATCGAGGCTCGGTTTTCACTTCACATTTTTGGAGAAGCTTCCAGAACTCTTTCGGCAGCAGATTATCTTATTCTAGTGTGTTTCACCCGCAGACGGATGGGCAAATGGAGAGAGTGAACCAAATATTAGATGACATGTTGTGGGCATGTGTCATTGATTTCCAGGGTACCTGGGAGGACCACATCCCATTAATCGAATTCCCTTATAATAATGCTACCAAGCGACTATTGGGATGGCACCGTACGAAGCATTTTACAGGAGGCCTTGTAGATCACCTATTTGTTGGGCAGGACCAGAGGACAGCCTATTGCTTAGACCAGAGCTTGTGAGGCAAACTATGGAGAAGGTAGCAATCATTCGAGAGCGCATTCTTGCAGCGCAGAGTCGTCAGAAGAGTTATGCAGATCATAGGCGACGACCGTTAGAGTTCCAAATTGGGGACTATGTGTTATTAAAAATATCACCAATGAAGGGAGTTCAGCATTTTGGCAGACGAGGAAAACTTGCCCCGAGGTATATTGGACCATTCCTGATTATTGAGCGCATTGGAGCTGTTTCATATCGGCTAGACCAACCACCATCAATGTCGAGCATACACGATGTTTTTCATGTTTTGATGCTTAAGAAGCACCTACGCGATGAGGAGGAGCAGTGAGTATTAGACGCACCAGAGATCGAGATTCAGGAGGATCTGACTACTATTGAGATTCCTGTATGTATTCTTGCCAAGGAGGACAAGAAGTTGAGAAACAAGGTGATACCTTTAGTTAAAGTTCAGTGGAATCGGAGAGGAGCTGAGGAGGCTTCTTGAAAACGCGAAGAGGATATACGTCGTGACTACCCACACCTGTTTGAGCGGGTAAATTAAATTAGTATGACTTGTTTATGATTTGTGGCTACCTGTATGGTAATGTTTATACTTAACGCTAAAATGATGGTATTAACACTTAACTCCTAAGTACTCGGAACATATGGTATATATATGAGGGGTTCCTTATTTGGATTTTTCGCTCGATGTACTTGTTCTATTTAGTTAGGGGTTAAATGGGGGTATTTGCATTTTAGACTGTTAAGTATAGACATTGAGGATGATTCTCGGGAGCGCGAAGATGTTATGCATCGCGACTACCTGCACCTATTGAGAAGGTGGACTGATTTATGTATGTGATTATTTGTATGGTTATATTTACATTTAACGCTAGAATGGAGGTATTGACACTTAACTTCTAATCATTCAGAACACATGATATATATATATGGGGGGTTCCTTGTTTAGATTTTTCACCCGACGTACTAGTTCCGTTTAGTTAGGGGTTAAGTGGAAATATTGGCATCTTAGATTGTAAAATGTAGATATTGCTATGTTCATATCTGGAGACTAATGATGCGAGATGTGTATGTGAGGGTTTTCTTGTCTGGATTATTCCCTCAACGTGCTTTTCTGGCAATATTAATCTCTAAGATACGAATACGGAATTTTGGGGATGAAATTCTTTTAAGGGGGGAAGAATGATCTCAATCAAACAATAAGTGAGATGATGAGATCTAAAGTTACTCGTACATCAACCTTAGGAAGCCAAGCAGACATCAATACACTAATAAAACTACTGCAAGCAGTGACATCCATAGTCACCAGTCATCAATATCAAATCGATCACAATTAGATAAATAGCTAGAACAATAAACAATCAAAATTAAGGAGCGGGATGGGTGAATTCAAGAAATTATCCCCCACCCAGTTTTGAGGAAACTACTAATCCGATGATTGTTGAACATTGGACACTAACATGGAAAAGTCTACACATACATGAAATGCCCTGAAGAGGAAAAGGTTAATTATGAGGTCTACATGCTAAAAGACGTGCTTATGGATGGTGGCAAATGCAAGTCAGAACGTTAGGAGAAAATGCACATAAAATGTCATGGGATGAATTCAAAAAGATTTTTTTAACGAAAAGTATTTTCCCTCAATGGTCCGCAAGCAAAAAGAGCAAGAATTTTGAAAAATTAGAACAAGATGATAAGACAATAGCTAAATATGAGGATGAGTTCACCTATCTGTCAAAATTTGCAACTCACTTGTTAGGTAAGGAAGAGGATAGAGCTCAACTGTAAAACCCCGTAATATTGAATGTTGTGAGATATAATAATAAACATGTTATATTATGATAAATAACGTTTATTGATATTTGAGTATACATGTTATATTATGATAAATAACGTTTATTGATATTTGAGTATGCTAGGAATTGATTTGAGATCAATTCGATACATATATATATGCTAGGAATTGATTTGAGATCAATTCGATACATATATATGAATATATGAGTGCAAATGCACAAAACTTGCACGAGAAAAAAATCTGGGAAAAATGACCAGTTAAGAGTTTATAGGTTTTACACAATGATGTACTTAGAATCTGGGAAAAATCAAAATACTAAAGTTGTAGGTCTTTTCAACAGATTTTCAACAAATCTTATATCACCTCATTTCGAGATCGGACTCGAACGTTATTGCCAAAATACCAAAGGTTGTTTTCCTAGTCAGACTAGGTTTCCTGGTTCGGGTCAAACAGGTTTGTTTCGGGTTTGACTCTATAAATTCATGTGTTTTTCATGAAAATTCCCTTCTTTTATCATATCTATGAACCCTAACAGCTACCCTCTCCCCTCAAAAACCCTAGATCTTATTCTTATGAGTTTTGAGAGCTTTGTGAAGCAAATATCGACAAAAGGGCGAGATCATCGACGTGTGACGAGGGAGAACGGGTGGTTTGAGCTCATAGATTGCTTGCTGTTTATTTCATAGGCTTGTACATGAGATTAAGGCAAGATTATTTTCATCCAAACCTATCCTCATAGTTAAATAACTAGTTTAGATGATTAATATGATGTTGAGTATGTGTTTTCATGCTTTAATCTTAACCCGAGGTGTTAAAAGTCAGATTTTTTTTATAGTAAACCTTAAAACAAATGCTAGATGAATAATCTTTTCTTACTGTTTATGATAGTATCATGATCATGATTATTAGGGTTTTCATAATTTTATTCATATATGAGAAATTTAAGTGATGTACTATATATATGTTTTTCTGCAGAAAACTACAACACTTATATAATATTTAATTAAGAGTTTTAGATAGCAAACAAATTCCAAATTTAACCAAATTAGTTTTATATGAAAGATATATGTATCTAGTTTCTAAAACAGAAAACCATTCTTAAAAAGAGTTTGTATAGAAAAAGATATATTATATTTACTAACAACATATCCTGCAAAAAAACGGCTGCACATATATAATGTTTAACTGGAGATTTGGGATAACAAATGAACTTTAAACTAAATCAAACTTATGTCATTTAAAAGACGTGTGAATGTAGTTTTCAAAACAGAAAACCATTTGTAAAAATAGTTTTTCTAGAGAAAGATATGCTTATTTTACTAACAGATGTCACGTCTGTTTTTCCTACTCGTTTTGTGGAGCTGTGTTGCGCCGTTTTGAAGTGCGTTCGTGGAGTTTTGAACCACTTGATGTTATACGTATAGTCATGAATATATTATGTTATATATTTAAGAATCCCAAGGGGATTATGATAACTTGATGTTATACGTATAGTCATGAATATATTATGTTATATATTTAAGAATCCCAAGGGGATTATGATGAATTTTAATTTGATCATAATTGAATTAGATATAGTTCATATACATGTTGGATGTCGTTGATGAGCACAGCTTAGTACTATATGGGATAGTGCGTCGACACACCAGATATACACAGTTATACATAAGGTGGATATCGTTGATGAGCTCAGTTCAGTACTACATGAGGTAGTGCGTCGATATTTCACATGTACAGACCATTGAGTCAGATTTTAGGAGGCTTGATCTAGTCGTCCGTCCCGCACTAGGGTGCGATGAGTCTCGTGAGCCGTATTTCTAGGATGCCTATTTGGTAGTCCGTCCCGTACTCATGTTATGCACTGAGATCACGATGAGACTAATGAGCCATGTACATAGTTCAGGATACCTACAAGGTAGTCCGTTGTACTGAGACAATTACTTGATAGCCTAAGTATGACAGATACCGATTATGAATACGACCTATCATTGAACTATATAACTGAGATATGTTACTTTTGAAAGTATACAAAATTATGTGTTGGTATTTTTATTCTATCTCTCCAGTGATTGTGGAAGATATTATAAATACGATGTGTTGATATCTTATTTCTTTTACTGTCTTTTTTACTTCTTAGTTGGGATCAATGATTAGAGATTCACAACTTGAGACATATGGTATATACATGAGGGTTTCCTTATTTGGATTATTTTGCTTGACGTACCAGTCTCATGTTATGGATTTTTAATTATTGGTTTCATTAGATTGTCTTTTCTTAGTTCGGTATTAATGTTTAGATATCTACAATTTGAGACTTATGGTATATACATGAGGGTTTCCTTGTTTGGATTATTTCGCTCGACGTACTACGTCTCGTGTTGTAGGTTTCTAAATGTTAATCCTACTTAGATACGGGAAAAATGAATCTATATTATTTTTCTTTTAAATTACTTTTCAGGTAGTTCAGAGTTTCAGAGAGCCGCAGGGTGACGGAGTTCTGGCATAGTCGTCGTCACGTATTTTTACTTGTAGAGACTCCACTGTAGTTTTGAGTTTTATCCAGACATTAGAGTTTTATATTCATATTGTAAAGGCAGTGTGCCTTAGTAGGATTCTTAGTTAATTCATGTTGAGACATTTTCATTATTCAGATATCAGATGTATTATAGTTAAGACATGATTCTTTTTATTTGTTGAGACATTTTCATTATTCAGATATCAGATGTATTATAGTTAAGACATGATTCTTTTTATTTATGATATATCTCTTCTATATCATGTCTATTACATTTATTCCCTTTATTTTGCCTGTTTGTACCTGCACTTCTATTTGGTTCTACTAGAGGATATTACTGTGATTGGTGAAACATGTTTATGCACAGTGTGGGTGCATGGCAGGTTTGACATCTCTGGTTTCATCTTAGACTGCAGCCTTGTGTGAACCCAGGGGCGTCACATCAACATTTTGAAGAAGTGCTTTGACCAGACATCAAGAAGATGGTCAGTGCATTTGAACTCCTGACATATGAAGAAGTATTAAAAAACGGCTTTGTTAATCGAGAAAAATGAGATAGATGCAAAATCAAAGAATGAAGCAAGCAACTCTTATTCAAGGAAGCGGTTTTGGCCGGATAGTTATAGTGGGAAATATAGAAATTGGAGAAATAAGAAACAGAATGTAGGGTGCAGAGAGGAGCGACTTCAAAATTAGAAGGTTGTGAACTATAATATTTGTCATAAACTAGGCCATGAAGGATTGTTGGAGAAATACTGGAGCATGCCTCAAATGTGGACAGAAAAAACATAAGATTTGTAAATTGCCCAAGAATACAAAAGCATCAGAATACCCTAAAGACTAGCCAGTCCAGTAGTAGGAACAAACAACCTCAGGCCAAAGCTCGAGTATATTCCTTGACGGAAAAAGAAGCTGAAGCAGACAAAGATATGGTGATAGGTAAGGTAGCTTTTGCATCTATTCATACTCGNCTCTTTCATTGTTGCACGGTATGTTAAGAAAAAAAAATTACCCCTTGATACTTTACAACAAGAATTACTCGTTAGTACACCTGGGGGTAGCATATTAGTATCAAATCAGAGTTGTAGGGATAAAATTAATATTCTCGATAAGGAACTTCCGGCAGAATTAGTGATACTAGAAATGCATGATTTTAATATCATATTAGGGATGTATTGGTTATCTTTAAATTATGCTTCTATTTTGTGTCGAGAAAAGAAAGTGGTATTTAAATTTTTAGGTCAACCAAAATATTATTTTGAGGGTTGTAAATCTCGAGAACCCTTGAGAATTATCTTAGCCCTTAAAGCATATGGGGCGCTGAGAAGTGGATGTATGGGTTATTTAGCTTCAGTTAAAATTATCAATGAAAGAAAACCAAGCCTAGAGGAGATACCAGTTGTTCAGGAATTTTCAGAGATGTTTCCAGAAGAACTTCCAAGAATGCCCCGAGACATGAAAATTGAATTTTCATTCAACTTGGTACCCCAGTATAATTCTAATTTCTAAGGCTCCTTATCACATGTCCCTAGCTAAATTGAGAGAGCTCAAAGTGCAATTGCAAGAAATTTTAGAAAAATGCTTCATTCGACCTAGTGGGTCACCATGGGGTGCGCTAGTATTATTTGTGAAGAAGAAAGATGGTACTATGAGACTATGTATTGACTTTCGTGAATTGAATAAAGTAACCATTCGGAATAAGTATCCATTACCAAGAATTGATGATCTATTTGATCAACTACAAGCAGCTCAAGTATTTTCCAAGCTTGATCTCCATTCTGGTTACTATCAATTAAAGATCAAGTCAGAGGATGTGCCAAAAATTACATTTCGAACACGTTATGGTCATTATGAATTCCCAGTATTACTATTCAGGCTTACAAATGCACCTGTAGCATTTATGGATCTTATGAATATGGTATTTAAACCCTTCTTGGATCGGTTTGTTGTGGTGTTTATTGATGATATCCTGATATACTCATAGAGCAAGGAAGACCATGAAGAACATTTTAGATCTATATTGTAAACATTAAAGAGAGAAAAACTATATGAAATTTAAGAAATGTGAGTTTTGGTTGAAGAAAGTAATATTCCTTAGACATGTAATTTCTAAAGAAGGGATTTAACATGATGGAGATCCATAGTTTTCTTGGTATGGTTGGCTACCATAGAAAATTTATAGAAGAATTTTCTCGTATTGCCTCATCTCTGACTCGTTTTACCCATAAAGGAGTTAAATTCATTTGGTTAGATGAATGTGAGAAAAGCTTTCAAGAGTTAATGAGTCGATTAGTGTCTGCTCCAATGCTTGCATTGTCCTCTGGAGATATAGGTTTTGCTATCTACAGTGATGCCTCTAGAAGAGGACCGAGATGTGTTCTTATGCAAAATGGGAAAGTCATAGCATATGCTTCAAAGCAGTTAAAGTCTTATGAACAGAACTGTCCCACTCATAACTTTTAAAATATCGACAGTTGTTTGTTGGAAAATTTGTACTAAAGACAAAGTGAATGAAAGAACTGTATTTGATTTTATTCTCTCTAACTGCTTAGAAAAAGAATGATTACAACTCTCTCAACTCTTGATTACAATTGGATTTCCGATTACAAAAGAGAAGAGAATGATCTGGATTCTCTCCTTTGTTTAATTCTGGGTCCTTCTAGGTAGCGATGAGATGCCTCCCTCGAATGCTTGCGTCGAGTTTGCTTCTCGTTGGCGATCCAAATATCTATGCTCACTGGAACAACAATCTTGTCTGGTTGATAACTCTTGATGAGTTTCGTGATTCAGAATAAACTCTGGTAATAGAGTTGTTCAAACCGAAAATAATTCGGTTAATAAGCCAAATATCGACGGTTTAGAGCTCCTCCGTTTGTTGATTTCCCAGACTTTGTAAGGAGTTAATCCTCTTTTTCTGATTCTAGGAAATCTAATCGAAAGATCCTCTCCAAGTAATCGAAATCCAATCTCCAAAAATCCGTCCCTCGATCTGATTATCAAAACTCCGATCTAAGCCCTCCGAAAAAGAGATCCCCTAGCTCTGTTGAGTTTGTTGATATCTATAGGGGGATTAGGGGTGTAACTACCCCCATAATCCGCTCCTAAATGGGGGCTTAGTTACCCCATTGATCGGGTGTAACAACCCACGTAAGCCATTCCTCAAATCGTGGGTGAAGAGCAGTTTTCGAAACTGCCTGGATCGTGTTTGAACAGGTCAGAATTTTGACATGCGTTCTGGCCTAAATTCTGTATTTGAACGCAGTTTGAACGCAGCATCTGGAGGTGCGTTCTGCAGCTATATTGAGCTGCGTTCGACGTCATTTGGAGTTGCGTTCGACGTCGGTTGGAGCTGCGTTCGACGTCGGTTGGAGCTGCGATGATGGGCTGCGTTGGGCAGCGATGATGAGCTGCGTTGGGCAGCGATGATGAGCTACGTTGGGCAGTGATGATGAGCTGCGTTGGGCAGCGATGATGAGCTGCTTTGGGCAGCGATGATGAGCTGCGTTGGGCAGCGATGATGAGCTGCGTTGGAGCTGTTTGTTGAAGCTGTATTCGAGCTGATTGTTGATGTTGCGTTCAGGTTTCTCTGTCTTTATATATGGATGACACCAATGACCAGTAAAGGAGGTCTTATTCAGGCCATTTGTGACAATTGAGGCATCTCAATAACGCTCTATCAACTGCAGGTCATGATCTCCACTGAGTGTGTCGAATATCATTACACTGCTCATCAGCACCTCTGATAGTTGCTAATATAATATTAGTCATGTTGTTGTCGCAGCCATCAAGATCAATCATCTCACATAAGAAGCTGCATTCGTGTTTATAGCTGTTGAAGCGGCGTAGGTGATTGAATCGGTGTAGTGTCTTGATGATGGTACGCGGGGAGGACTTCCACGTCTTGGTTTGAAGAGATCGTCGATTTGTAATCCTTTCTGTCAGAGTATTGCTAAAGACTGTCGTTTTGTAATCTTTGCTTTAACTCTTTGACATGTGAAAATCTTCGAATTGTAGCCTTCTGGAAGTCGTCAGATTGTAACTTCCATCATCAGTGTTCGATGGAGACTCAGCTATCCATTGTGATTTTTAGACAGCCTACAGAACCCCCTCCAAAGTTTTCGAAAGTTCGCGGTTGACTGGGACGAATTTTCGGAATACTTTGGATCCCAAAACTTTGCTGATTAAATGTATTCCAGCGTAGACTGAGTAGAGCCTCTCAGGGTTTTAGGCAAATTTTGTCGACACCCTCCTTCTTGTTTGCTTTGTCAATAATGGCTTGGACCTCAGCTTGCATGAACAGACTTTCATCCCCAGCTTAGTCAGGAGGACAGCTTCGAAAGACTCTTCTCGATCAGCTTGTCTAGGGTAGAATGATCTCAGCAGTCGGAAGTTGAAACCCCTCTTTTTGAAAACGCGAGAATCACGTTTCGGGTGAGATTTTGCCTAAAATCCCGCTTCGATTTGACAGCTACAGCTGTGTATAAATGGGTTATTAAGGTCAAATCAAAAAGTCATTCGACTTTTCCCCTTTTTTGCTCGATTTCTAAACAGGGCTCCTGTTCATCTTCTCCAGCGCTTCAATGGAGGAAAAGATCCGTTCCTAAATACTTCGCCCATCTTCATCTTCTTCGTCACAGTTGCCATGGGACCGAAGAAGAAAATGGCGTCCAAATCGAAGGTCGCCGAAGCTCAGGGTGCTTCTTCAGCTAGAACCTCTGGGGACGATCAAATCCCTGCGCCTTCGTCGCTGGTTTCTTCAACTAATGGTAAGGTTGAACCATTGGAAGTTGGTTTGATAGATCTCACGTCCCTTACCCTTGATTGACGATCTGTATTTAAGCTCAAGAGATAATTCTGGGCTGGTAATCGATTTCAAGAAAACGCATGGCCAGCTCCATCGTTCATAAAATTTCAACGCAGGGTTAGACCCTGCGTTCGAGAATCTGAACGTAGGTCTAAATCTTGCGTTCAACATTAGATGCAGGTTAAGACCCCGTGTTCGAGAATCTGAACGCAGGTCTAAACCTTGCGTTCAAAAAAAATTTAGATGTAGGTTAAGGCTCTGCATTAAATGATCTGGACGCAGGTCTGAGACTTCTTCTGACTAACTTTTCTATTTGCAGTATGCTACTCCAGCGAGCCTCTTTCTTTCAACCACTATTTCGGTCATGCGGGAGGTGCGGAGAAGAATATAATTTTCAGCTTCGCCTTTGAATATCCAGTGTTTCAGAACACCCACAAAGAACGGTCGAAGCTCATCACCCAAGCCTTTCCTGAGACTCTCAGGTCTTTGGTTACAAATGCCAAATTTGAAACCGTAGAGCGTGAGTTTTTAAAGAAGCCGTCTTTCCTGTTCGGGGATTCTGTAAAAATGGACCCCAAGCGGACGTCCGAGGGGAATTACAAATGGCTGAAGGTCGTCAATAACCGTCGTCTTTTCCTTCCCAATTTGGAGCGGATGTGGCCGATCTCTTATTATCAGTGCGCTTCTATCCCGCGGTCGATGAATTGGGAACTTGTTCAAGACCAAGGCGGTGTTGCTACGGGGCACATCACTCATCGGGGTACTCATCCCGCTGGTTTCAATAATTTCATGGCTTTGAAGCCAGGTTTATTCCAAAAAGAGCACCCTGTCGGAGAGTCTGCTAAGTTAGCGGAGGTGTTTATCAGAACATTTATTTCTGTCAAAGGAGAGTTCCCTGCTCGGGATTTCAGGGCCCCTACTTGGGTTCACTCCAGTGATGCGGACTGGTGGGCCCGGATGATAAATTTCGTCTTGGAGGAACTAGAAGAACCTTTGAGAATTTCAGATTTGAGAGTTCCAATAATGGCCACTCAATATGGCATTCCTCCGAATTACAGCGGACTTTTTGCTATGCTGGAATTCTACAACCCTCACACCGGCACCTTTTTCACTCTAGTTGGTGAACTGGGCTTCGCTCTCCACGAAATGTTTGAAATTTCTGGACTGTCTTTTGGAGAATTGCCTTATGAGGAGTTCGTCCCCGGAAGCAGAGAATTAGAGATCCTGAGAAATGGTGCTCCCGAAATCTACAACACTTACTGGGAATTGATGTGCCATTTCCAGATATGTGCACAAATTACTGGGAAAAGAGCAAGCGGTGTAAAACAGGGACAGTTGTCGGAGTATCTTTTCCGCAATCTATGGGACAAAGAAGCCGATGTGACTCGCTTAGCCGCCAGTACTCTTGAGGAGATCTATCTTTTCCGCAATCTATGCATGGGACAAAGAAGCTGATGTGACTCGCTTAGCCGCCAGTACTCTTGAGGAGATCGCGGAACGCATCAATGATGCAACTTCTCACTACACTTGTGAGGTAGAAGAGGATGTTTTCCCAGCGTTCACCACATTTGAGAGCTTCCATTATCAGGCAGAAGTCCCCATCTCCGACATGGCTTTGTTTGCTAGTTTTCTGACTCTCTGGTTGAAGCATTGTGTGGTACCCACAAGACCGGTGGATGCTATTACCGTAGAGGTTTTATACCCCGCGGTTCTATTGGCTTATGGACGACCCTTGAATCTTCTTTCAGCCATGGTGTGCTGCTTACAAAGTGGCTTGCGGGAACTATCTTCCGAGTTTATTGCTGTCAAGAAAGTGGATTCCGACGGGAAGACTATCATTCAGACCCCAACCCCTCGAGTACCGATGCCATACATTTATTTGGTATCTTGGTTCGTGTTACACTGTCCTCCGATAATGACGACTCCTGAATCAAGTGGCACTTCCACTCCTCTTGTTCAGCAATTAGAAACCTCTGAATGGGCCAGTTAGTATCAGGTTAAATTCCGTGAAATATTAAGACGGGATTATAATTACGAGATTGCTTGCAAGTTTCCCGCTTTCGAGGGTGGCGCGTATGGAGAACTTCATCAAGACACTCCGGGACCGAATTCTTTCACCATGCTTAGCAGGGGTGCCTTTTGGTGGCTCATAAACATTCGTCCGGGCTATCTTATTTTTCAACAAGGGAGGAAATGCTTTATTGAACCATATCAGCCTTATCGTTTTTCTCGACAATTTGGCTATGATCAGCTCTATGTTGGGAACCCAAACCCTACTCTTGCATACACAGGTAATGTGTATGAAGGAGCAAGAGCTTGGTACTACTCAGTAGCTGGTTGTACCGGAGCAAAATTCCGGCTGCCGCATAAGACGCCCAATGCTCGTACTTCTTTGAGTTTTTGCACGTGGTACCAAGCTGCCTCTCAAATTTCAGCTTACAACATGAATACCTCTTGCTTGAAAGCCATCCGCAAATGGTACGCCTCAAAGAAGAGTGCCAAAAGGTTCCGCGCCCGTGGTGCTAGCGAATATTTATCGTATGAGAAGTCGATTCCAGAGGACGAACGGCAACAATCACCAGAGCCAATTCAGGAAGAGTTCGGGATGCCGGATATTCACGAGGTAGAACCTTCAGGAGTTCAGACTCGGAGTAAGAGTGCCACTGGAAAGAGGGCGCTGGGGCCGGTTGAAGAAGCCAAGTATGACAAAAGAGCTCGTCGGAAGTTAACGCTCGAACCCCCTGCTTCCAAATTTATGTCGGATGCTCAGCAAGCATGGCGTACCGAAGAGGAAGAACAAGAATCGACTGCTATGGAACTCTTGCCTCAGCCTGGTCTCCCCACAGTTGGTCCTGCTTTAGGAGGCCATGATTCTTCTGCTCATTCATTGTATGAAGAAGAGCGTGGAGATGAATCTTTTGCGGGGGGTGCAGAGTTCGTCCCTGAAGACACGCTTCATGATACCGCCTCCACTGCCTCTCATGTTGCAGAAGACATAGCTCCTGCCCAAGCTGCCCCGCAAGGCTTAGCAACAGATAAGTCTCCTTCCGCTTCTGTGTTATTACCAATTGTAGGCGACTCGCAGCCTAGTCCTACTACTGGAATCATAGCAAAGCCTACTGTCGCCGAAGATGCGCCAGCATTTCCCCCTGTAGGTGAAGAGGAACCTATGGATCACTGCGAAGGTGCAGATGTCACGGATGATGAAGGCGACCAGCGTGGGAATGAAGGTAGTATAGACCACCTGGGTGATGACAGCGATGATCCCGATGACTGGGATATTCCACCACCATCTTTTTCTGACAAAGCGTCTGCCTACATTCCTCTGCCTCTTACTGGTAAGTGTTGTTTATTTCATCTTGTGACTAATCTTTAATCTATATTTAAACGATTTTCTCGTGCAGATCCTATGATACATGAGGCAAGTACTGTCACCCCTCCTCCGACACAACAGCTTACGTTAGCGTCGGCTCAAGTGTCAGAGCCAACTCGCTTGGAGACCCCGACGACGGCCCTCCCATCAACGACTTTATTGATAATTTCTTTAGCCTCTACGGAAGTTGTAGACGTGCCAAGGTCATCTCAAATGGGGGAACTGATGGCTTTGCAATCTAGTCCATCTCAGCTGGATATTGGCACTCCTTCCCAAGCCACTACACCGAAATCACCTGCTGGTCTTTTACTTGGTTTAACATCTTCAGAAGTTTCTGTACCGTCGCCTATTGCTGTTTCGAGCCCCGCAGATGTACCAGATTTTGTCAAGATTTCCCTTGACTACCTGGGAGGGCTTACCAAGAAAATAATTGAGGTTGTGCTAGCCGGACGAGATACCTTTGATACCTTCAAGCCCATGCTCACGAACAGTTTGAACAACCTCAAGCTTGTAGGTGACGTCGACGTCGTTCAGCGCTGCTCTGAAGCTATCTCACGTCTAGAGGGACAACTCAGATTCTTGGAGGCTTTGGGTCGCGCTGATATCCAAGCGCAGATTGCATCTACTTTTGAGGATATTCGAGTCGAAGAACTCGATAAGTATGAAGCCGCTCGACGCTGCAACAGCTGCACGCTCAAAAACAAGCTGAGCTGACACTTTCGAATACTTCTCTGGAGAATTTGCGAGAGAAGATCGCTGCCGCTGAAGTGGAGCTGACTAGGATGAAGGCTCAATTCAAACGAGAAGAATCTATTGTCACTGAGCTCAATGTCAAAAGTGCTGCTTCCCTGGTGAATTACCGTGCTAAAGCTAGTGCTCTGGAAGAGGCTAAGAAGGAGGTAGCTGTCATGCTGTCTAGTGAAGACGAACTTCGGAAACGGGCAGAGATGTTCGTTCGGGCCGACCATGAAGAAAAACTTTCTGCCATTAAGTCTCAGCTAACTTCATTTAATCTGATGAATCGATGAGCCTGTTTTTGTATCGTTCTTTTGGTAGGAACAACACTTATCTTAGGTCACCTTGTTTACCTTTAAATAAAGGTAGTGCTGCCGTTTGGCTTTTTATTGTTTCTTTTTCACATCATGTTTTGACATGGAACAATGAAATACCAGTTTAATATTACGACAACAACTATTTATTCCTCTTGTATTATGCTTTTGTCTTAAATACTAGAAGAATCCTGTAAGTGCCAGGAATGTAATATTACCGTGGCACACTTCGTGGTCTTGTCACTCTACTATTAAGAAATCCTGTAAGTGCCAGGAATGTAATATTACCGTGGCACACTTCGTGGTCTTGTCACTCTACTATTAAGCGTCGACAAGTGGAAGATGTTGTGATTGGTGCAAATTTGAGGACTTATCGCTCTATTAACGAGAGTCGATAAGGTAGGAGTGTTGCGTTTGGAGCAACTTTGAGGACCTATCGCTCTATTAACGAGAGTCGATAAGGCAGAAGTGTTGCGTTCGGAGCAACTTTGGGGACTTATCGCTCTATTGACGAGAGTCGATAAGGCAGAAGTGTTGCGTTCGGAGCAACTTTGGGGACTTATCGCTCTATTGACGAGAGTTGATAAGTTAGAAGTGTTGCGTTCGGAGCAACTTTGGGGACTCATCGCTCTATTGACGAGAGTCGATAAATTAGAAGTGTTGCGATTGGAGCAACTTTGAGGACCTATCGCTCTATTGACGAGAGTCGATAAGTTAGAGGTGTTGCGTTTGGAGCAACTTTGAGGCCTTATCGCTCTATTGACGAGAGTCGATAAGGTAGAAGTGTTGCGTTTGGAGCAACTTTGAGGACCTATCGCTCTATTGACGAGAGTCGATAAGTTAAGAAGTGTTGCGTTTGGAGCAACTTTGAGGACCTATCGCTCTATTGACGAGAGTTGATAAGTTAGAAGTGTTGCGTTTGGAGCAACTTTGAGGACCTATCGCTCTATTGACGAGAGTCGATAAGGTAGAAGTGTTGCGTTTGGAGCAACTTTGAGGACCTATCGCTCTATTGACGAGAGTCGATAAGGTAGAAGTGTTGCGTTTGGAGCAACTTTGAGGACCTATCGCTCTATTGACGAGAGTCGATAAGGTAGAATTGTTGCGTTTGGAGCAACTTTGAGGACTTATCGCTCCATTGACGAGAGTCGATAAGTTAGAATTGTTGCGTTTGGAGCAACTTTGAGGACCTATCGCTCTATTGACGAGAGTCGATAAGTTAGAAGTGTTGCGTTTGGAGCAACTTTGAGGACTTATCGCTCTATTGGCGAGAGTCGATAAGTTAGAATTGTTGCGTTTGGAGCAACTTTGAGGACCTATCGCTCTATTGACGAGAATCGATAAGTTAGAAGTGTTGCGTTTGGAGCAACTTTGAGGACTTATCGCTCTATCGACGAGAGTCGATAAGGTAGAAGCGTTGCGTTCAGGGCAACTTTGAGGACTTATCGCTTTATTGACGAGAGTCGATAAGGTAGAAGTGTTGCGTTCAGGGCAACTTTGAGGACTTATCGCTCTATTGACGAGAGTCGATAAGGTAGAAGTGTTGCGTTCAGGGCAACTTTGAGGACTTATCGCTCTATTGACGAGAGTCGATAAGGTAGAAGTGTTGCGTTCAGGGCAACTTTGAGGACTTATCGCTCTATTGACGAGAGTCGATAAGGTAGAAGTGTTGCGTTCAGGGCAACTTTGAGGACTTATCGCTCTATTGACGAGAGTCGATAAGTTAGAAGTGTTGCGATAATTGTTATCGTGTAACAGAATCCCAATTGCAGCTGTAGGGGTTCAGAGGAACAGGATCACCCCCTGCGTTTGGGGCCTTCGAATTGAATTGTGGATATTGTGCGCTTGAACGCACCTCCAGATTATTGCGTTTGGCTTCCACTATACGTTTTCCAAACGCAAGGCTTTGTCTTGCGTCTTATCAGAAGCCCAAACGGCTGTAATGATGACGAAGAGATCTCCTTTAAGCGGGAGTCTTGGGACTCTGCATCCATATTAATTATTTATAAATAGAGCTGATTAGTCATGTCAAGAGGCTTTAACGTTTAAGCTTCTTTCTTGAACTCCCAAACGAGTTTCTTCTCGTTAATTCTTCCCCTATTTCATCTCGTCCTCTGGCTATGGCTACCCAGAAATCTCGCTTGAGTGGAGACGAACAGATGGCGCACCTTCCACCGCCGTCGAAGGATGCTTATGGGTCCACCTCCGGACCGTCGTCGGTGCCTCTGACGCCTGGACATCGAAGTAAGTCTCGCTGTCTTGTTGCGTTTGGAGCAACTTTGAGGACTTATCGCTCTATTGACGAGAGTCGATAAGTTAGAAGTGTTGCGTTTGGAGCAACTTTGAGGACTTATCGCTCTATTGACGAGAGTCGATAAGTTAGAATTGTTGCGTTTGGAGCAACTTTGAGGACCTATCGCTCTATTGACGAGAGTCGATAAGTTAGAAGTGTTGCGTTTGGAGCAACTTTGAGGACTTATCGCTCTATTGGCGAGAGTCGATAAGTTAGAATTGTTGCGTTTGGAGCAACTTTGAGGACCTATCGCTCTATTGACAAGAGTCGATAAGTTAGGAGTGTTGCGCTTGGAGCAACTTTGAGGACGATAGAGTTCAAGTTCTGTAGGAATAAAACCCATAATGGGTTTAATATTGGGATTGGAAAGACTTTGTCCACTATTTTGTTTAAATTCTGCAGAAATTTTAAACTCAAGAAGCATATTTTCCAAAAGTCAGATTCTAGAAACAGGGGTACCCCCTGTGTTCATGATCCTGAGTGGAGCTGCGTATTTTTGGGAAGAACGCATCTCCAAATTGTTGCGTTTAGTCTGGCTTTACGGACGCAGGGCTTTGTCCCACGTCTAATCAGAAGCCCAAGCGGTAATAATGATGACGAAGAGGCCTTTCTCAGCGGGAGTCTTGGAACTCTACATCCATATTAATTATTTATAAATAGAGCTGATTAGTCATGTCAAGAGGCTTTAACGTTTAAGCTTCTTTCTTGAACTCCCAAACGAGTTTCTTCTCGTTAATTCTTCCACTATTTCATCTCGTCCTCTGGCCATGGCTTCCCAGAAATCTTGCTCGAGTGGAGACGAACAGATGGCGCACTTTCCA
>NC_033795.1:68561844-68576812 GCF_001876935.1 Asparagus officinalis | reverse complement strand
GTCGTATCTGACGATGAAGGAGAAGGAGTGCTCCAAGAGGACGCCCCTCTGATTACACCCCTTGCTATGGTCCCTCCTGGTAAAGTTTTTACCCCAGACTTCGAGAGTGTGCACTTCCTCACAGAGCTCTTGGAGAACATGGTGAAGCAAGCATACCTCATCTCTGAACAAGGATGGGCCCCATTCTCAGATTTTCGGGATTCGTTCTTTGATGTGATGGACTTGCTGGAATGCCTCAATCACAGCTGGACTGACCACTGCGCCAAGAAGGTTCACTTGTTTAGACGTACTGTGGAAACCCTAGAGAAGCTGCAGAGTGCTGACTTGAAGCCTGAGATAGGGGAGGCTCTTCAGGCTTTGCGATCAGAAGCTGGGGCTGCTGCTGTCACTGATGAAGAATTAAGAGGGAGAGCTGAAGCAGAGATCCGAGCCAAGCATGCTGCACGTATAGCTCAAGCCAAAGCTCGCCTTGCATCCTTTTCTCTTCGGGAACCCCCTTTTTTTATTAAGTAAATTTTTAGTCTGTAATAACTTTTTGGTACTTCCTCAAACACTTATTATCTGCATGAAATGAACTGCTGCTGTTTTTCTTGCATTTTTCTGTGTTTGTCTGGGATGTTGCAGTCTTGTTGTGATGTTGGAATTTCTGCAAATTATTCCTTTGTGTTCGTATGATCTGAACGCAGGCCCATTGAGGACATCTTCTGGAAGTTGAAGTGATCATGTTGCGCGTTTGTTGGTGCGAACGCAGTGTCAGGTTCTGCAGCTGTAGGACTTGAACGCAGCTGTAGACTTGTTTTGAACGCAGCCATAGACTTGTTTTGAACGCAGCCATAGGTCTTGCGTTCAGGAGGACTGAACACAGTCAAAGGACTTGCGTTCAAGAGGACTGAACGCAGTCAGGTCTTGCAGTCGTGGGACTTTAAACGCCGCTGTAGACTTGTTTTGAACGCAGCCATAGGACTTGCGTTCAAGAGGACTGAACGCAGTCAAAGGACTTGCGTTCAAGAGGACCGGACGCAGTAAAAAATTAGACTTTTTCACCAAACAGATTATGCTGATAGTTATCTGAAAGACTTTGGAAAATTCTTTTATTATAATGATTCTCAATAACTTAAATCGTCAGAGGTGTAATGTTAACTTGACGACATACAAAGTAAGAGAACTTCTTTACTCAAACGAACATTTGATAAGCAACCCCCAGCTAAACTCAAGAGACTTGCAGCTTACGGGTAATATTTCTTAAGAAACTTCCCATTAATTGGCATCATAAGTCTGTCGCCTTTCTTATTGATGAGACGGTAAGCTCCGTTGGAATAGACTGTCTCAACGACAAAAGGCCCTTCCCATTTAGGGTTAAACTTCCCTTTAGTTTTATGAGTCATCACCATGGGTCGTCGATTGACCAAAACCAGATCGCCCTTCTTGAAAATCCGTTCCTTAACCTTTTTGTTGTAGGCTTTGGAAATACGAGCTTGATATAGTTCAATCTGTTGTTGAGCTTGGAGTCTCTTGTCGTCTAAAGCTTCGAGTTCCTGCAAGCGTCGTTGGTGTTTCTCTTCGTCTGTCAGTCCAGTTGTGACCGCGACTCTCAGAGACGGGATCTGAATCTCAAGTGGTAATACAGCTTCACAGCCGTATACTAAGGAGAATGGCGTAGCTCTGGTAGAGGTCCTCACTGTTGTTCGGTAGGCCCACAAACACTCGGCCAAGTCTTTCGTCCCAATCACGTCGGCTTTTGGAAACAAACTTTTTGAGAAGCTTTACTATGGTTTTGTTGAAAGCTTCCGCAAGACCATTTGCTGGCGGATAGTATGCCGTAGATGCGACACTTTGGATGCGAAATTTATCACAGAATCTCTGAAATCCAAAGCTAACGAATTGTATTCCGTTGTCGTGAATTATTCATCTCGGGACTCCAAAGCGATAGACAACATGACGTTTAATGAACTTGATCACATTCGAAGTCTTGACTTCTTTCAACGGGATTGCTTCTGCCCATTTGGAGAAATAGTCGGTCACGGCCAGAATGAACCGGTGTCCTTTGGAAGTCGGAGGAGAAATTGGTCCCACAATATCCATGCCCCACATCTCAAATGGCCAAGTTGCAGATGTAGGATGTAAATTACCTGGCGCTTGATGGATAAAATCTCCATGAATTTGGCATGCGTGACAGCGTTTAGCATAGTCGACTGCGTCTGAAAACATCTTTGGCCAATAATAGCCAATTCGTCGAAGACGATCTCCTAATTTAGCTCCGGGCTGATGAGCCCCGCACATTCCGTCGTGAGCTTCCTTAAGGGCCTCCTTCGCTTCCTTTCGAGAAAGACATCGAAGCAAAACTCCGTCGTGTGATTTACGATATAGGGTTCGAGAAACCGCATCATAATAGAACTGGAGGGCCTTTCGTTTGATAGTGGCCGCTTCCTTAGGGTCATCAGGCAATATTCCGTATATGGCATAGTCGATATACGGGAATCGCCAATCTCTAGCTTCAAACTCCATCGAGGTTGTACAGACTTCCCCTGTCATCGTCTCATCGGAGCTTTCCTCCATAGGAATCTTGAAGCAGTATAACTCGCGTCCTGTAACCGAGATTGTAGTTTCAGCCCCGGGAGGTAACGCTAATGAAGTTGCCAGCGAGGCTAAAGCGTCTGCGTAAGCATTCTGAGTTCGTGGAATGTATCCGATAAAGAAACCTTTAAACTTCTCAGCTTGCTTTAGCACTGCGATATGATACGAGATAAGATCCTCATGCCGCACTTCGTATTCCCCTCGGACTTGATTAACGATGAGCTGAGAGTCACCGTAAGCTTCGAGGTGCTGAACATTAAGTTCTTCGGCAAATTGCATTCCTAATAGTAGAGCATTATACTCGGCTACATTGTTGGTGCAGGGTTCGATTAGGGAGAACCCCCTTGGGATTACGTGACTGTTCGGAGAAATGAGCACGACTCCCACTCCTGCGGTGATTGCTCCGTGAGGGTTTGCTCTAGATGCCCCGTCAAAGAATAATTTCCACACATGCGTGGTTTCTTGAGTAATGCAAGTTTCGGCGACTTCATCGGGCAACTCTTCATACAACTTAGATGTCCCTGACACCGGGTGATCAGCTAAGAAATCCTCCAATGCTTGACCCTTGACTGCCTTTTGGGGCATAAACTGCATATCATATTGTGACAAGAGAATGGCCCACTTTGCGAGCCGGCAATTTAGAGATGATGGTTTCGTCATAAAAACTCTCAATGGATTCACCTTAGAGATGACATGAATTGTCTGTCCAACCAGGTAATGTCACATCTTTTGAACTGCGAATACCAAGGCGAGACATTCTTTTTCAACTGGATTGTATCGGTGTTCGGCTCCCATCATAGTCCTGTTTAGGTAATAGATGGCTTGCTCTTGACCTTGATCGTTGTTCTGGGCTAACAGAGCCCCGAGAGAATGTTCCATGGCTCTCACATATAACAAGAATGGTTTCCCTGATTTTGGGGCCACAAGAACTGGTGGCTGAGTAAGGTACTCTTTAATCTCCTCGAATGCTTTTCGACATTCTGTATCCCAGACAAAAGATACTCCTTTCTTCATGAGCTTAGAGAAAGGTTGACAGCGTCCTGAGAGATTTGATATGAATCTTCGAATGTAGGCCAGTCTTCCTTGCAAACCTCTGAGCTCTTTGAGATTCTTCGGAGGCGGCATGTCTTGGATGGCACGCACTTTTTCCGGGTCGAGAGAAATTCCCTTGGAGGTAACGATAAATCCTAGGAATTTTCCACTTGATACTCCGAGGAATGACTTTGTCGGATTCATCTTCAATTGATGTGCTCGCATGATATCGAACATTGTCTTCAAATCTGTAAGATGATCATCTTTGTGTTGGCTTTTTACTGCTATATCGTCAACATAGCACTCGATCTTCTTACGTAGGTGCTCGTGAAAGATGATGTTCATTGCACGTTGATAAGTTGCACCCGCGTTTTTCAGGCCGAATGGCATCACTGTATAGCAATATACCCCCAGTGGTGTTCTAAAAGCGGTATGCTTTTCGTCTTCTAGGTGCATCTTGATCTGATTGTACCCGGAGAATCCGTCCATGAAAGAAATCCTTTCATATCCGCAGGTGTTGTCAATCATAACATCCGTGATGGGGAGTGGGAATTCGTCTTTCGGACAGGCGGCATTGAGATCGCGGAAATCGATGCATATCCGGACTTTACCGTTCTTCTTGGGCACTGGGACGATGTTAGCCACCCAGTCGGGGTGTTGCTCTTCCCTAACGAAACCCGAATCTATGAGCTTTTTAACTTCTGACTCAATTGATTCCATGATCTCTGGACGAAACCGACGTTGCTGTTGTTTAACAGGTTTGGCATCCGGATCGATGTTGAGACGATGCATGGCCACTTTTGGGTCAAGACCAGGCATGTCTTCATAATTCCAAGCAAAGACATCTATATATTCTCGGATGAGAGATATAAGGTCTTCCTTCTCGGATGATGATAGGTCTTCAGCTATAAAGATAGGCTTGGGAGATTCATTTCCCATGTTGACCTGAATCACTTTATCTTCAGTGGGTGGTTCGCGTTGTTCGAAGTGCATATCCCACAGGATGTTAAGACGTTTGATCCAAGGATCATCGGTTGATTCGACTAACTCTTCGTCACCCCCTGCATCTTCATCTGGATGACTGGTCGAAACCATGTTCACAGTTAGGCTTTTAAAGAAAGGCCCAACACTGACGTCGGATTCGCAAGAGGATGTTTCGGATGAATGGTCGTGACGCAGGTAGTTACTGATTTCGTTTTCTGAGGCAGACGGAGTCGTGACATAACCTACGCCTCTTCTGGTTTTTTGATAGTAATCCGGAGGTTTTCCTTCGGGAGTGAGAGACATTCGAATTGGTGTTCGCCTTCCTCTCCCGAAGTTTAAGCCTTGCTTTTCATTAAAGTTATATCCCATTCTTTTCATCAAATGTATAGCATTGGGTTCATGGTAATGAAATTGAGGGACACCATCATCTTCTTCCGAGCTTCCTCGTCGGAGTGGTGTGGATTTAACTTTACCGAGACAGATTGGCTTTTGCCCTTTCTTTTTAGACGGGACTTCGAAGAAAGCCTTTTGTGCATCTTCTACTTCTTCATCGGAAGTGAAGGATGACTTAATTGGCAATGTGAGGCATGCCTCTGCACGCAATGTATGCCATGAGCTGGTACCTGTATTATGATTATTCTCTAGTCGTCCAACTTTAAAAGATTCATCCGACAAGTACGCCAAAATATAATCTTCATTAATGCACCACTCGCCCTCACTCGGTACATTATTATTGTTCTCGACTGGGCCAATTACATTAAAGTTCAGCTCCCATGGGCAATTCCCTTCCGGGTCTGGTTCGACATCTGCCTTATTACCACTGTCGACGTCTTCTTCCTCTTGCGACTCTGAGTAGAAGACTGAATCGGTGTGGAAGTTTTCCACTCCCTTGAAGGGGTATTTCTCCGCAATCAGAGTTCAAACTTCGTCTTCATCATTGACATACTTCATAACTTGATGCAATGTGGATGGGACAACGCGATTTGCGTGAATCCATGGTCGTCCTAATAACAGATTATAGGATGTGTCCGCATCTATAATTCCCATAGGGCGAGTGCTGTTAGCATTGAATCCGAAGATGGTGGTTTGGGTAGCATGTAATCGATGTAAGGGAATCCCTAAAACTTGCATGACTCTGTATGGCATGATGCTAAGTGCTGAGCCTGGGTCGACCAGAACGCGGCTGATTTCTGATGACCCGATATATCCTGTGTAATATAGGGGTCTGTCATGTTTATGTTTCACTTGCATATCTTCCTGAGTGAATGATATGCAGGGCAGGCTTCTGACTGCTTGTAAACACTGCAGACAGGATTGATCTTTAGATGCTTCGGGCATTGGAGTAACTTGGGTAATGAAGCTCTCCGTGTTCTTCAAAGCTTCAATCAGAGCTTCTCTGGTGGCTTTTGACAATTTCAAGAGCTCGTAAAGGGTGATCCTGGCTGGTATGTTGGCCAACTGTGCCATCACATTAAATTGGTAAGGGGCATTTGTTTCGCCAAGATCTTGGTGAAGATTTTTGTTGAACCGGAGATCTCTTTGCTTCCCTTTATCAACCGGCTTCTTTGGCACAGAACCCCCAGCGTCTTGGGGCTGTTCTTCAGCTTCTTGAGCGTTCTGGTCATAATTCCTCAAATAAGTTTTCCCCGACCGAGTACCGGGGTTACCTTCTGGGTATGCTGCTAGGACGATCCTCTCTTCTTCTGAGTCGGTGAGAGGTTTGAGATGGTCATTATTCTCATTAACAGAGGGGCTAATCATGTTGGATGACTTAGCCTTGCCTCTTTTCTGCTTGAACGAGGTGTTTGTCCATTGCTGGTCTTCAATTAGGTCAGGATGGACCCACATGATTTCTCCTTTAAGAGTAGTGAGGGGTACCAACCCCCTGCCCTTCTGGTTGTGTAAGTCAGTGTTCTTCAAGTGTATTTCCCCTTTATGGACGGGAATGACACCATCTGCAGCAGCTACAGGAGGGAAGTCACCAAACTGGACCGCAATCAGGTTAGTAGATACAGTCTTCTATTCCGGCTTCAGAGTGAGTAGGTTGGCGTTCACTAAATTTTGTAAGATGTCTTTGAAGACATAGCACTTTCTAGTAGGATGTCCCAAGAACCTATGATAGCGACAGTAATTGGGATCATCTACCTTTCCTGCTTCATCTGGTTTTCTGATTTCAGGGAGCTGCAATTTATTATTCTTCCGAAGTAGTTGGAACAGAGTGTCCACATGCTCTTCTTTGAACGAATACTGCTTGGTTGCTCTTTGCTTAGTAGGTGTCTTGCCTTGCTTAGTAGGTGGTGGTACTTGCGTGTAGTCAGCTGCTAAAGTCTCTTTTCCCTTAGACCGCTGGGCATTGTTCTGATTGCGTTGCTGCTGCGGCTTAGGTTGTGGCTCTTCTTCAGCTTTGATCCGAGCTACAATCTCTTCAGCTTGCTCTTCTTGTGAAACTAACTATCTCCAGGAGCGACATTCTGCTACTCCCATCTGAGCGAGGAGCTGGGTCTGCAGGTTGTGCCTGCAAGTTTCAACCAAGGTTGATTGAGTCATACCTGAGGGGCATCGCAATGCCATGCTGCGGAATCTTTCAACATAGGTCTTGATAGATTCTCCCTTTTTCTGCTTAGTGGCGAGAAGAGTCGGGACTGAGACCTCTGTGTCGTCTTCAAAGAATCTGGCCAAGAAAAGCCTTTCCAAATCTACCCATTTCTGAATAGATCCAGCAGGCAGTTTCATAAACCATTCAAAGGCTACTCCTTTAAGAGTGCCTATGAACAAGCGTGTCAGGATGGCATCATTGGCTACCACATCTCCTGTTTGAGACTTGAAGTAGTAGATATGCTGATTTGGTGATCCTGTACCGTCAAAAGGTTGTAGCGTCGGGGCCTTAAACTTTGGCGGATAGGGAGCTGTATCCCATTCTGCAGGGTAAGGCCGTATCACTCCTTCCTCGCGAAGCTCGCTCCTGTTGGCCATTGCGTTAAGGCGGGCTTCTAGCTCATCCACTTTGGTTGACTGAGGATACAGCTCTTTCTATGTCTTCAGGATTTCCCGTCATGTAAACAGAAACCTTCTGTGCTCCGATAGAGCTTGAAGATTGAGATTCAGCTATTGCCGAATGTTCATCACTCGTCGTAATCCCTTTGGCTAACCTTTGATAATTAACCGGTCGTATAGCTCCGGTCCGTGATCGAGTATGCCGATACACTCCTTCGAACTCGTCACAAATTTCTCGAACAGTCGGGGAATGGCTCCTTTCTGATTCATCGGAACTAGGATACGAGATCTTCCCTCTGCCGGTCATGTTGATAGTAACCTGGGGATACTCGGCTTCAGAATCTTTCTTCTTATGATGGTGTCGTCTCTTGGTAGGCCTGACGACATCCGCCAATCTGTCGAACACCGATTGTCGGGGTTCAGGTACGCAACATTGGCACTCGGAGAGGACTACTGAAATAATCCTCTCACAATGGCAGGACTGATTCGCCTGCTGCATTGGTTTTCTTCTAGAGAGTAACTCTCGCAAGTCGGGGCTTTGAGATTGACTCTTCATCGGAGATATGACCCTCTGTTTCTGAGGGGGCGAGATTGGTTCTTGGTGGACGTGAATCTTGAGTCCACTTTGACCCTTTTTAACTTGGCGGACCACATCGTATTCGGGAAGCGAAGTGCGAGGGTCGCGTTGTGATTTAAAAACACCAGGCCTTAGCCTGCGTTCAGTCGATGAAACAGACCCCTTAAGGTCTTGTTTTGTTCGGACGCACTCATGAAGCGTCTGTTTCCCCTTAGCAGGGCTGTGTTTTGATTGGACAACGCACCACTGAGGGTCGCGTTTAAGTTGAATCACCCAAGGTTCATAATTGGATTCGTTACCTCGAAGTGTACGTTCTGGAGTATGAACGTAATGTTTAGGCAGAGCTTCGGAAATGCAATCCTTACGTCGGATCAAGGATTGATTTTCTCGGAGATGTGCTCGTCGGATGGATCTTCTCCGTCTTCGAGCGGCGTTTTTCTTGGCTTGTTTCAAAGCTTTAGCAGCAGCGTCGTCGGCGTTGATCATGCCTTTCTCTGTCGTAGGCCTTTTACAACCAAGTACACGCTGTGTCGTGGGATCTTCAGATTGCAGAGCAAGTTTGAGGCTTTGGCCAAAGGAGAGGGCTTTCTTTGGCATCTCAGCAGTAATTAAAACCTCTTTAGAGTCCTAACAAGCATCTCGCCTAACCTTGGGGCTAAGCGATCCAGAGGAGAGAGCCTCCTCGTACTTGGCTTGGTCAAACTCCACAACAAGAGTTTCGACGGTTGTTCCAGTGAGGTGAATGTCGGATTGCGCCACCACTTCTTCGTCAGAGAAGCTTGTCCCCAGCGGAGTCGCCATCTTTTGTTTGTTGGAAAATTTGTAATAAAGACAAAGTGAATGAAAGAACTGTATTTGATTTTATTCTCTCTAACTGCTTAGAAAAAGAATGATTACAACTCTCTCAACTCTTGATTACAATTGGATTTCCGATTACAAAAGAGAAGAGAATGATCTGGATTCTCTCCTTAGTTTAATTCTGGGTCCTTCTAGGTAGCGATGACGAGTTTTGTGATTCAGAACAAGTAACAAACTCTAATGATAGAGTTGTTGGAACCGAAAATAATTCGGTTAATAAGCCAAATATCGACGGTTTAGAGCTCCTCCGTTTGTTGATTTCCCAGACTGTGTAAGGAGTTAATCCTCTTTTTCTGATTCTAGGAAATCTAATCGAAAGATCCTCTCCAAGTAATCAAAATCCAATCTCCAAAAATCCGTCCCTCGATCTGATTATCAAAAATCCGATCTAAGCAATCCAAGAAGAGATCCCTTAACTCTGTTGAGTTTGTTGATATTTATAGGGGGATTAGGGGTGTAACTACCCCCATAATCCGCTCCTAAATGGGGGCTTAGTTACCCCATTGATCGGGTGTAACAACCCACGTAAGCCATTCCTCAAATCGTGGGTGAAGAGCAGTTTTCGAAACTGCCTGGATCGTGTTTGAACAGGTCAGAATTTTGACATGCGTTCTGGCCTAAATTCTGTATTTGAACGCAGCATCTGGAGGTGCGTTCTGCAGTGATATTGAGCTGCGTTCTTCGATGTTTGAAGGTGCGTTTGACAGCAGTGTAGAACTGCGTTCGACGTCGGTTGGAGCTGCGTTCGACATCAGTTGGAGCTGCGATGATGGGCTGTGTTGGGCAGCGATGATGAGCTGCGTTGGGCAGCGATGATGAGCTACGTTGGGCAGCGATGATGAGCTGCGTTGGGCAGTGATGATGAGCTGCTTTGGGCAGCGATGATGAGCTGCGTTGGGCAGCGATGATAAGCTGCGTTGGGGAGCGATGATGAGCTGCTTTGGGCAGCGATGATGAGCTGCGTTGGGCAGCGATGATGAGCTGCGTTGGAGCTGTTTGTTGAAGCTGTATTCGAGTTGATTGTTGATGCTGCGTTCAGGTTTCTCTGTCTTTATATATGGATGACACCAATGACCAGTAAAGGAGGTCTTATTCAGGCCATTTGTGACAATTGAGGCATCTCAATAACGCTCTATCAACTGCAGGTCACGATCTCCACTAAGATTTCTTTGCATGGTTTAACCATGTGCTCTTTAGTGTGTCGAATATCATTACACTGCTCATCAGCACCTCTGATAGTTGCTAATATAATATTAGTCATGTTGTTGTCGCAGCCATCAAGATCAATCATCTCACATAAGAAGCTGCATTTGTGTTTGCCGCGGTAGGTGATTGAAATGGTGTTGTGTCTTGGTGATGGTACGCAGGGAGGACTTCCACGTCTTGGTTTGAAGAGATCGTCAAGTTGTAATCTCTTTCTGTCAGAGTGTTGCTAAAGATAGCCTTCTGGAAGTCGTCAGATTGTAACTTCCATCATCGGTATTTGATGGGGAATCAGCTATCTTTTTTAGACAGCCTACAGCAGTAGTATTTGTTCTCAAGATTTGGAGACATTATTTATATGACATACATTATGAAATATACACTGACCACAAGAGTTTGAAATATATATTCATTCAGAAGGAGTTGAATTTGCGACAAAGAAGATGGCTTGAGTTTTTAAAAGATTATGACATGACCATCAATTATCACCCCGACAAGGCGAATGTTTTGCTAAAGCCTTGAGCCTTAAGAATTCATGCAATTTAGCATATTTAATTACTTCTCAAAGAAAAATATTGGAGGATTTGGATTGTACTAGAATTGAAATTAGAGTTCACCAAATTAGAGTTACATTAGCAAATATGGTGATACAACCTTCTTTGATAGATGAAGTTAAGGCAAACCAACATAAGGATCCTCAACTATTGAAGATAAATAAAGAGGTGGAAGAAGGCACTCGAAGAGAATTTAAGATACATAAAGATAAGTCCTTTAGGTTTGGAGCTAGAGTTTGTGTGCCTAATATACCAGAGATAAAGAAAAAAGATTCTAAAGGAGACACACCACTCTCTGTATACTATGCATCCTAGATCTACAAAAAAGTATAAAGACCTAAAAGAAATCTATTGGTGGAATAACATAAAGAAGGAAATTGCTACTTATGTCGCGGAATATTTTACTTGCCAATAAGTAAAGGCTGAACACAAAAGACCAACTGGATTAGTCCAAAATTTGGATATACCAATGTAGAAATGGGAAAAGATCACCATGGATTTCATCACCGACCTTTCAAAGACTTTGAAAAAGAATGATGTGATATGAATGATGGTTGACCAATTGACTAAGTCAGCATATACTTTTTACCTATCAATATAAAATTTTCATTAGAAAAGCTGACTAAAATATACATCACTGAGATAGTAAGATTGCATGGTGTGCCAATATCAATAGTCTCTGGTAGAGATCCTAGATTCACATCAGAATATTAAAAAAATGTATATAGGGCTCTTCATACTAAACTAAAATTTAGCTTAGTTTACCATCTACAGACAGATGGCCAATCAGAAAGGACAATTCAAATACTAGAAGATATGTTGAGATGTTATGTACTGAAAATAAAAGGATCATGGGAGGATTATCTACCCTTTGTCGAGTTTGCATATACTAAAACTATCAAGCTGGTATTCAGATGACATCATATGAACTTTTTTATGGCAAAAATATAGGTCTCCTATTCATTGGGACGATGTTGGAGAAAGAAAACTTTTTGGACCAGAGTTAGTACAACAAGCAATTGATAAGATCCAATTAGTTAGAGAATAATATTTGCACTATACAAAATCATCAGAAGAGTTATGCTGATCAAAGAAGAAGAGAATTGGAATTTCAGGTGGGCGATCATGTTTTCTTAAAGGTTTCACTACCTGAGGAGTAAAAAGATTTCGAATCCAATGGAAGTTAAGCCCGAGATTCATCGGTTCTTTTGAGATTCTAGAAAGAGTTGGTCTAGTGACGTATAAATTAGCACTACCACCATTCCTATCTCGAATACATGATGTATTTCACGTAGCGATGCTCCGAAAGTTCATCTGAGATCCAAATAAAATCGTCAAATTATCTCCAGAGGAACTCAAGCCTGACTTGACTTATAAGGAGAAACCTGAGCGCATTGCGGATTGTAAGGAACAAGTACTTAAGCGTCGAACCATTAAATATGTAAAAGTTTAATGGAAGAATCATTCTGAAAGAGAAGCTACTTGGGAAACAGGAGATTCTATGCTAGAGAAATATCTAGACCTCTTTGAAGATTAAGGTACATTAAGTTTCAAGGAAGAAATTTCTTATTAGGACCGGAGAGTGTAATAAACCCAAGCAAATAACAAAAAAAAGGAATTACCTATAAATCATAAAGTATGAGGGGTGCTATGAAAAAATACCCAAACCCTTTCTATTCACCACCGCCTCACTCTAGTCGGTGGTTTGCACCGCCTCAAAGACAGGATATAAAGAGGGGGGATAAGGAAAAAAGAAAAAAGGGGGGGGGGGGGGTAAGGAAAAAAGAAAAAAGAAAAGAAGAAGAAGAAGTAAGTGGAAAGGAAAGAGAAAAAAAAAGAATCTCACCCTAAATTCAATCCAATCAAAGTATAGTACTTCTCATTTGTCTTCTTTGATTTTCTTGGAATTGATGAGGCATTTGTTCTTTGATTTCTTAAGGAATTGAGGGAGGGGGGAGAGAGAGAGAGAGAGAGAGAGAGAGAGAGAGAGAGAGAAATACATACCTAACCGCTAGTGAGGACCTCGTTGTCGACCCCCAATCACCAAGGAGCCTCGCCATCGAGAGGCCACTTTGACGGAGGAGCAGGAGGTGGCTTACGCCTGAACAACCGTAGAAAGAAATAAAAAAAAGAAGAAAGTGGAAAAAAAATAGAAAAAGAAAAAAAGGGAATCGGGTCAGAAGAAGGAGACGGAGGAGAGAGAGAAAACTAAACTAAAATAGTAAATTTCTTTGGAACCCCTAAAAGTTTATAAGTTTGTATGTGAGTCCAATAAATAAAAGAGATGAAAAGTTTATTTAGACCCCTCTTACTCTATTAATTACCCACAGGCCCAGAAGAGTCATACTAGTTAAGCAATTAAGCTCATGTAATTGTTTAGAAAACTCCAAAAACTGTCTAAAATTATTAATAGGTCCAAAACTTCTAGAATAATATTATAGAAATTATAATAAATTGACAAAAATTAGCAAAAAGCCAATGTGTACTTTAATTATAGATAGTACTTATTATTTGATTATACTTGAATCTAATTGACTCCAGATTTGAAGTGATTAACCTATAATATATACTTGTTTTGAATTAACATTAGTCTTATATCTTTATATTATTGGATCTGGTTGATATTCGGGGGAGTAATATTTTGAGGGAAGTTGTACTCATTAGAGATGAGTTCATTTCTCACTAGTATTTTCTTTTATAATATAAAATTCCATGTGTATTATAATGGATTGATCTTGTGTTTCAAGAAATAATTACTCTATGTTTTTTCTTCATGTATAGAAATGATATATAATTTGATCAATTATCTCGTGGCCTAACTCATAATATGATTTTGACTTCTTATGAGATATTGAAAATAAATTTAATTTTATATAAATGTGATAAGTGATTTTGATTCTCACGTGATACTTAATAAATGTAATATCAATTTATCAAAGAAATAAGTGGTTTAATTGTGTTTCAGCAGTTTAACAAGTTTAATAGATTTTTCATGATTTTATATTTGGAATAAAAAGTAAATAAAGTGAATTTGTTGCACCATTTTAATTGATATGATGAGTTTACTCCTGTTCACTTAATTTGAAAGTGTTTGAAATTTTCACAAGCTAATAAATTTGTACCAATATTACATGTTTTCGAGATCAAGTAATGTGTGAACTAATGAGTTTTTAAAAATTTTAGCAATTTGATAAGTGATGTTGTTGAAATCAAATAACGTGACAAGAGATGTCTTTCTAAAATCAAGCCATTTGACAAGCGATTCTTGATGTTTGCAATATCCTTAGAAAGTCCACTGCGGAGTGATATGTTGTGCCTACCATATGGTTACAATGCACTGTTATGTGGCTTATTATGGGTATTTGTGATGTGGCCTTTTGGCATTTGTGATGTGGCCCTTTTTGAGCGTTTGTGATGTGGCTGACAGCCTATAATAGAGTTAGGTGCATTCTGTTCCCGGAAACTATGTGTTATGTGATGCCTTTTGGCATTCTCATACTATTGGGCTATAATTCGTAGCTTTAGTATGACCTATGAGGTGATTCTTACATATTATGTACGTCTCATCGAGATTTGAGATTCTAAGATTTGGCTATGATTTTTAGAAAATAATAATATTTTGGTTTTACTAAGTTTAATAGTTCATTTTTTTCTTAACAATTACTTGTTTTTAAAGAGATTTTTATTTTGGAATACGTACGATATATTTAGCTTGCACTTTCTTTCTTGCATATAACAATAGTATATTATTTTAGGATCATGTTTTGCCATTTTTAAAATATCCTACGCCAAACGTATATTTCACTATTTCTGGAAATGATTATTTTTATGTTGTTAGATATCTAGCAACTTTAGTGGTAAATGTTCTCACTAAGCTTTAGCTCACCCCGTTTTTTTAAATTTTTTTAGATCTGAGATAGCTATGCAATAATCTAAAATTTTAGTTGTGGACATTTGCAAAGAAGTTCTTATATGGAAAATACAACTCCGGTGGTGTTTTGTTCAGCAAAAGGAGTGTTTTGTGTTGTAAAATAATTATAACGACAAGGTTCTGGAATGTAAATAATGATTACATATATGTATGTATCTATGTATGTATGCACGCGCGCGCGCGCGCGCGCACACACACACACATATAATATATATATATATATATATATATATATATATATATATATATATATATATATAC
>NC_033795.1:68542931-68561826 GCF_001876935.1 Asparagus officinalis | reverse complement strand
AAGCAAACTAACATAAGGATCCTCAACTAGTGAAGATAAAGAAAGAGGTGGAAGAAGGCACTCGAAGTGAATTTAAGATACATAAAGATGGGTCCTTGAGTTTTGGAGCTAGAGTTTGTGTGTCTAATATACCAGAGATAAAGAAAAAAGATTCTAAAGGAGACATACCACTCTCTGTATAGTATGCATCCTAAATCTACAAAAATGTATAAAGACCTAAAAGAAATCTATTGGTGGAATAACATGAAGAAGGAAATTGCTACTTATGTCGCATAATGTTTTACTTGCCAATAAGTAAAGGCTGAACATTAAAGACTAGCTGGATTAGTCCAAAATTAGGATATACCAATGTAAAAATGGGAAAAGATCATCATGGATTTTATCACCTACCTTTCAAAGACTTTGAAAAAGAATGATGCGATATGGGTGATTGTTGGCCGATTGACTAAGTCAACATATATTTTTACCTATCAATATGAAATTTTCATTAGAAAAGCTAACTAAAATATACATCGCTGAGATAGTAAGATTGCATGGTGTGTCAATATCAATAGTCTCTGGTAGAGATCCTAGGTTCACATCAGAATATTAAAAAAATGTATATAGGGCTCTTCATACTAAACTAAAATTTAGCTTAGTTTACCATCTACAGACGGATGACCAATCAGAAAAGACAATTCAAATACTAGAAGATATGTTGAGATGTTATGTACTGGAAATAAAAGGATCATGGGAGGATTATCTACCCTTGGTCGAGTTTGCATATACTAACAACTATCAAGCTGGTATTAAGATGACACAATATGAACTTCTTTATGGCAAAAATATAGGTCTCCTATTCATTGGGATGATGTTGGAGAAAGAAAACTTTTTGGATCAGAGTTAGTACAACAAGCAATTGATAAGATCCAATTAGTTAGAGAATAGTATTTGCACTATACAAAATCATCAAAAGAGTTATGCTGATCAGAAGAGAATTGGAATTTTAGATGGACGATCATGTTTTCTTAAAGGTTTCACTACCTAAGGAGTAAAAAGATTTCGAATCCAATGGAAGTTAAGCCCGAGATTCATCGGTTCTTTTGAGATTCTAGAAAGAGTTGGTCTAGTGGCGTATAAATTAGCACTACCACCATTCCTATCTCGAATACATGATGTATTTCACGTAGCGATGCTCTAAAAGTTCATCTGAGATCCAAATGAAATTGTCAAATTATCTCCAGAGGAACTCAAGCCTGACTTGACTTATGAGGAGAAACCTGAGCACATTGCGGATTGTAAGGAACAAGTACTTAAGCGTCGAACCATTAAATATGTAAAAGTTTAATGGAAGAATCATTCTGAAAGAGAAGCTACTTGGGAAACGGGAGATTCTATGCTAGAGAAATATCTAGACCTCTTTGAAGATTAAGGTACATTAAGTTTCAAGGAAGAAATTTCTTATTAGGACCGGAGAGTGTAATAAACCCAAGCAAATAACAAAAAAAAGGGAATTACCTATAAATCATAAAGTGTGAAGGGTGCTATGAAAAAATACCCAAACCCTTTCTATTCACCACCGCCTCACTCTAGTCGGTGGTTTGCACCGGGGTGCTATGAAAAAATACCCAAACCCTTTCTATTCACCACCGCCTCACTCTAGTCGGTGGTTTGCACCGCCTCAAAGACAGGATATAAAGAGGGGGGATAAGGAAAAAAGAAAAAAGAAAACAAGAAGAAGAAGAAGAAGAAGAAGTGGAAAGGAAAGAGGAAAAAAAAGAATCTCACCCTAAATTTAATCCAATCAAAGTATAGTACTTCTTCTCATTTGTTTTCTTTGATTTTCTTGGAATTGATGAAGCATTTGTTCTTTGATTTCTTAAGGAATTGAAGGGGGGGGAGAAATACATAACTAACCACTAGCGAGGACCTCGTTGTCGACCCCCAATCACCAAGGAGCCTCGCCATCGAGAGGCCACTTTGACGGAGGAGCAGGAGGTGGCTTACGCCTGGTCAACTGTAGAAAGAAATAAAAAAAGAAGAAAGAGGAAAAAAGAGAAAAAGAAAAAAGGAATCGAGTCAGAAGAAGGAGATCGATGAAGGAGAGAGAGAAAACTAAACTAAAATAGTAAATTTCTTTGGAACCCCTAAAAGTTTATAAGTTTGTATGTGAGTCTAATAAATAAAAGAGATGAAAAGTTTATTTAGACCCCTCTTACTCTATTAATTACCCACAGGCCCAGAAGAGTCATACTAGTTAAGCAATTAAGCTCATGTAATTGTTTAGAAAACTCCAAAAACTGTCTAAAATTATTAAGTCATACTAGTTAAGCAATTAAGCTCATGTAATTGTTTAGAAAACTCCAAAAACTGTCTAAAATTATTACTAGGTCCAAAACTTCTAGAATAATATTATAGAAATTATGATAAATTGACAAAAATTAGCAAAAAGCCAATGCGTACTTTAATTATAGATAGTACTTATTATTTGATTATACTGGAATCTAATTGACTCCAAATTTGAAGTGATTAACCTATAATATATACTTGTTTTGAATTAACATTAGTCTTATATCTTTATATTATAGGATCTGGTTGATATTCGGGGGAGTAATATTTTGAGGGAAGTTGTACTCATTAGAGATGAGTTCATTTCTCACTAGTATTTCTTTTATAATATAAAATTCCATGTGTATTATAATGGATTGATCTTGTGTTTCAAGAAATAATTACTCTTTCTTTTATAATATAAAATTCCATGTGTATTATAATGGATTGATCTTGTGTTTCAAGAAATAATTACTCTATGTTTTTTCTTCATGTATAGAAATGATATATAATTTGATCAATTATCTTGTGGCCTAACTCATAATATGATTTTGACTTCTTATGAGATATTGAAAATAAATTTGATTTTATATAAATGTGATAAGTGATTTTGATTCTCACGTGATACTTAATAACTATAAATATCAATTTATCAAAGAAATAAGTGGTTTAATTATGTTTCAGCAGTTTAACAAGTTCAATAGATTTTTCATGATTTGATATTTGAAATAAAAAGTAAATAAAGTGAATTTGTTGCACCATTTTAATTGATATGATGAGTTTACTCATGTTCACTTAATTTGAAAGTGTTTGAAATTTTCACAAGCTAATAAATTTGTACCAATATTACATGTTTTCGAGATCAAGTAATGTGTCAACTAATGAGTTTTTAAAAAAATTAGCAATTTGATAAGTGATGTTGTTGAAATCAAATAACGTGACAAGAGATGTCTTTCTAAAATCAAGCCATTTGACAAGCGATTCTTGATGTTTGCAATATCCTTAGAAAGTCCACTGCGGAGTGATATGTTGTGCCTACCATATGGTTACAAGCACTATTATGTGGCCTATTATGAGTATTTGTGATGTGGCCTTTTGGCATTTGTGATGTGGTCCTTTTTGAGCGTTTGTGATGTGGCTGGCAGCCTATAGCAGAGTTAGGTGCATTCTGTTCCCGGGAACTATGTGTTATGTGATGCCTTTTGGCATTCTCATACTATTGGGCAAAAATTTGTAGCCTCAATGTGACGTATGAGGTGGTTCTTACATGTTATGTACGTCTCATTGAGATTTGAGATTCTGAGATTTGGCTATGATTTTGAGAAAATAATAATATTTTGGTTTTACTAAGTTTAATAGTTTATTTTCTTTGGCCCCGTTTGGATACCATGGTGTTTTATTTGTTTTCATGGTATTTTTTACCAAAAATAAAACACCATGCGTTTGGAAACCATGATGTTTTTTGAGCTAAATCGTCCTCAAATAAAAAACACAACACTTATTTTAAAACACCGTTTAGGTGTTTAAATTTGATGTTTTGATTTTAAGTTTGAGAATGTGTTAATATAATATCTAACATTATATATTAAATGTAATTAATATAGAGTTATTATCAACATGATTATTATATTATACTATACTATACTATATTCTATAGTTAATTTAATATATTAGTAATATTTATTAAATAATATAAAAATATAATAAATAAAATATCTTATATAATAGTATAATAACATATTAAATATCAATATTTAATATGTTAATAATGCATTATATGATAAATAAATAATAATAAATAATAAATAAACTAATGAAAATAATAAAAGTTAATAATAATAATAATAATAATATAATAATGACATAATAATATGCAATACTATAGTATCATTAAGTCTATATAATCATTTTATAAAGTTTTCAAAACATGGTTTAGTCAAAATGACAAAACAAGTGTTGTTGTATTTTCATGTTTTAGACTTGTTTTGAAAAATGATGAGTTTTCACTATTTAGAAGTGCAATTCCAAAAATTCTTTTTGTAACATGTTCATTTACATGTTTACAATGATTCCCAAAGTTTTATATTTTTTGGAATTTATTTGCTATTTTTAAAGGCACTTCTAAGATTAGTTTTACTATTCAAATCAGGCTGATACAGTGTTATCAGTCGACTGATGAATGTGTTCAGTCGACTGAAGAAAACGCCTAGAATAATAATTTAGCCCCGTTTGGATACCATGGTGTTTTACTTGTTTTCATGGTGTTTTTACTAAAAATAAAACACCATGCGTTTGAAAACCATGGTGTTTTTTGAGCTAAATCATCCTCAAACCAAAAACACAACACTTATTTCAAAACACCGTTTAGGTGTTTAAATTTGATGTTTTGATTTTGAGTTTGAAAATGTGTTTATATAATATCTAACATAATATATTATATAAATATTATAAATTGTAATAAAATAATAATTATAAAATATTATATAATAGTAACATATTTAATAATTACATAACAATATAATAATAATATTATGATAACTTATTGTATAGTAAATGTTATATAATATATAAAATATTAATATATTATGTAATAAATAACATAATTTATAATAAAGTAAAATAATTTGTAATAATAAAATAATTTCTTTCTAACAAATGTTAATGTAAGAATAATATATTCATAATATAATAATATTTATTTATATCATAAATACTAATAAATTATTAAAGTACTATTAATAAACTATAACATACTAAAAACTATAATATATTATATAATATTATAATATTTATAATATATTAATTTATTAATAACATACTATAATAACATAATATTAACATTATTAATAATATTATATTATATGAATAATAGTATAATATTATATTATATTAATCATAGTACAATATTATATTAATAATAAAATAACATTATTATAAAATATTAATATAATATACAACAATAACAAATTGATATACTAAAATAATTAAATATATAGATATTTGAAAATAACATGTAATAATTACAATATAATATAACTCATTAAAGTACAACATAATATTATAGTACATTATATAATATTATATTGTATTACATTTAATACCGGTAATATTATAATAATGTAAAGTAAATATTATAACCTTTTATTTATAATATATTTTATTATAATTAATATATAATATATTAATAATATTTTTAATACTAATGTTATAATGGGTCAAACTAGTGTTGACCAAAACCACTTAACATGGTGTTTTGAAAACATTTTAAGGGAAAAACACAATATCATGGTGTTTTTTTTTTACAAAAACACAATAAGAAAAACACCATGATATCCAAACGATGTCTTAACAATTACTTGTTTTTATAGAGATTTTTATTTTGGAATACGTACGATATATTTAGCTTGCACTTTCTTTCTTGCATATAACAATAGTATATTATTTTTGGATCATGTTTTGCCATTTTTGAAATATCCTACGCCAAACTTATATTTCACTATTTCTGGAAATTATTATTTTTATGTTGTTATATATCTAGCAACTCTAGTGGTAAATGTTCTCACTAAGCTTTAGCTCACCCCATTTTTTAAATTTTTTAGATCCGAGATAGCTATGCAATAATCTAAAATTTTGGTTGTGGATATGTGTAAAGAAGTGCTTATATGGAAAATACAACTTCAGTGGTGTTATGTTCATCAAAAGGAGTGTTTTGCGTTGTAAAATAATTATAACGGCAAGGTTCTGGAATGTAAATAATGATTATATATATATGTATGTATCTATGTATGTGTTCGCGGTGAAAGTTGCGTTCTTCGATTCCATTGCACTCTTGAGTAATAGTTTTTCGATTACAAAAGATCCGATTTTTTATAAGATCCGATTACAACAAAATCAAAAAGAAATAAAAATTACAACTTTCCTTTTATGTCGAACGAATCGCGTGATCCTGTTTTGCGGTCTCTCGCTTTTGTGGGTTCTTCGCCTGCGCCGGGGTTAATCCGTGGACCACCGCGCGATCTTGATCCGATCGGATCTACACGGTATGACGGGTGCTATTTCGCGAAGGAAATAACAGCCGGGGGTACTATTTCACCAAGGAAATAATAGTCTTTAGTAATCGAAATCGACCAAGCGAAATCGATACTCTTCTCGGGATCAAAAACCAAGTTTTGATCCGGAGGATAACCGTGTAGATCTCAGATCTGATCTCTCTCGAACTCCTGCCTTGTTTGATGTAGATGATCGTCAAGAACCAGATCTGAAGTCCAAGTCTTCAAAGCTTCCAAAATTCAAAGTTGAGCTCTCAATCCAGCAGAGTTTCGCCTCCCAAAAGTCCAACCTCCCAAACAATGAACCAACCCCTCTATTTATAGGATCCGCTTCGGTGTTCGAGTTCGAATCCGTTCCACAGTTGGATGACTCGTTGACTCACCGATCCGTTAGCTTGATTCCGGACTCGAGTGGATTTATTCCGTTGTTTGCGTGCGGTTCGTTAGCCTCGTAGCATCGTTAATCCGCTTCGTCGCGTGTCACTTGGCCTTGGTGTTGTGGACTAACGCTCGTGTTTAGATACGTCACCCGATGGTTCGTTGGTTTGTTGAATCACCGTGCCGAGCTGTGTTAAGGGACCTATAAGCAGTTTTATACGCCTACAGATACCCCCTCCAAAGTGTTTCAGCCTCGTTCTTTTATAGAAAAGTCTGGAATGCTTTGGATATGATTGTCCCAACCTTCAATCGGTGTAACAGGACCTTGGAATGGCTTCTGTTCTTGATTCCTTTAATCCTTCAGGCTATTCGGTACTTTGTCGAATGTCTGTAAGGGTTCCGGTGCTGCATTTATTGTCTGACCGTTGTCGGAATTTTGAACTTGAAGTCGATTCTTGATTTTTTGATCTTTAGCTCGTGTTTGCTGGTTCAACATAGAACTGACCATTGATTGTTGGCATTGAGTCTTTATTTGCGACGCGTTGTCCGGCGTAGTGTTGTTGAGTTATCCTTATTGGAGTATTTTTCGTGCCCGAATGAGCTGAACCGGCCTGATAATGAGCTGAATCGGCCATCGGTCGATTTGAAGTCGTTTCGATACTCGGTTCAGCTCCAATTTGACTTTTGGTCCAAATCTGGTTCAAACTGGTTTAATCTGGTTCAAGACTGGTTCAACCTGGTTTGGTCTGGTTCAAGACTGGTTCAACCTGGTTTGGTCTGGTTCAGCCTCGTTTGAACTGATTATCTCCGTCACATCGTGCTGACTCAGGGTTTTAGATCACTATTCATTGACTTTTGGTCGCAACGCGTTGACTGACGTTGACCTAGGGTTACGCGTTGATCGGCGTTGACCTAGGGTTTCGGATCACTTGACATTTGTTGGAGTATACATAGTTTAAGCTCTTGAGGTATTGGAGCATGGCGGTCCTAAATATGGGGCTACAGGACCAACTATTAAAGCTGATTCATCTGCACGTGTGGATCTTATCCTGAATTTGTTGGATGTCTAAGGATGCGTCAGTGACTCTCGTATATATAGGATTTTTGGCAAACCCTCAGCCATCAACGGGTTTGATGCGCCTTTACCGACTACCGTTTGAGTCGGGCTAGCATGCAGATTATTTAAGTCCGTTCCGCATGTGACGTTATGCTAAAAGAGTTAACCCTTTTAGTGCTACGATATTGAATACGTAGACTTCGTCCTTCTCCTGTGAAAATACTAAACAGCAACGTGTATTAGACGTTGACTTAGGATTTTTGGCGAATCATCGGCCCTCAACGGATTTGACATGCTTTTACCGATTACCATTTGAATCGGGCTTACATGCGGATTGTTTTAAGTCCGTTCCGCATGTGACGTTGTGCTAAAGGAATAAACTCCCTTAGACTTGATGCTACGACTTCGAATACATAGACTTCACCATTGTTACAGGAATAGGCTACCCGGCAACGTGTGTTAGGCGTCGACTTTAGGATTTTTGGCTAACCCTCGGCCTTCAACGGGTTTGATAAGCCTTTACCGACTACCGTTTGAGTCGGGCTAGCATGCGAATTGTCTAAATCCGTTCCGCATGTAACGTTGTGCTAAGAGAGTGAATTCTTTGAGACTTTGTGCTATGACTTCTAATACTTAGGCTTCGCCATTATTACGGGAATAGGCTACCCGGCAACGTGTATTAGACGCTGACTTATCCCTACTTAGGCTTCGGGATAAAATACCCCAGACTGGTATTCTGGTGTCTTTTTCTATGGAGAAAGACTAACCCGGTGACGCGTATTAGGCGTCGATATATCCTTTCTTAGGATTCAGGATGAAATTCCCCATGCGTGTAAGGCATGGATTTTGGTGTTATTAATAACAACCTGCCACAATGTTGAATATGCGAATGAGTGTTCTTTTTAACGGTTAAGAACTAACCGGCAGCGCGGGTTAAGCGCAGACTTATCCTTGCTTAGGTTTCAGGATAGAATACCCCAGAATCGAACTCTGGTGTCTTTTTCTACGGAAAAAGACTAAACCGGCAGCGCGTGTTAGGCGCAAACTTATCCCTGCTTAGGATTCGGGATAAACTTCCTAGGATGAATCCTAGATTGATAAATTTTGAAAAAGACCGGTGCGGGAAAGGAAGAATTTTATATTCTATTTCCCGGTCTTCTTTTAGGGTGAAGGCGAACCCGAATACAAGGAAGGAAGAATTTTATATTCTATTCCTTAATTCTGGAAAGGAAGAATTTTATATTCTATTTCCAGCGCAAAAGAAACTAGAAGTGGGATCTCCACTCCGAAAATCTGGAAAATCTAGATAAACTTACCTTTTATAGGACTGGTTATCTAAACTGAAGATGAGTTCCTCGTTTATCGAAGTGAAATTTCAACTTCGGTTATAACCATGAGAAGGCTTAACCAAAGAGAAAAAGAAGGGAGTTCTTTCGTTTATCGAAAGGGGACTCTGAACTGAAAGTGGTCCTCTTGTTCATGGAAAGAGTCAAGAGGGCCGGAAAGACACTTTTGGTGGACTCACTGTCAATTGAAATTGATCAGTGAGGGATTTTGGTGGTGAAAATGATTTTGAGTTATCCTCTAGAATATTAAGTGTAATATTCTTCAAGGAACTTCCCGGTAAATGGGTTATCCAGAATGTACTAGGGATAGTATTTTTCAGGAATTTCCCATTTATTGGCATTAATTGTCTGGCGCCCTCTTAAGTAATCAGGCGATATGCGCCGTTTGAGTAGATTGTGTCTATCACAAATGGTCCTTTCCATTTAGGTTCAAATTTACCTTTCTTCTTAGAGTTGAGGATTATCGGTCGGTGAGCAGCGAGGACCAGATCTCCTTCCTTGAAGCTTCTCTGTCGGACTCTTTTGTTAAAAGCCCTAGATATTCTGGCTTGATAAAACTCAATGTGTTGTTGAGCTTCCAAGCGCTTTTCATCCAACCTTTCGAGTTCTTCGAGACATTTTTGATGTTGTGTCGCGAGGGCGATCCGAAGTGATGGGATTTGGATTTCCAATGGTAGCACAGCTTCACATCCGTATACCAATGAATATGGGGTAGCTCCTGTAGGTGTGCGTATGGTGGTACGATAAGCCCAGAGTGCTTCACCGAGTTTATCATCTCAATCTTGTTTATTGGTCTTCACGAGCTTTGACAGGATCTTAATGATCGTCTTGTTGAAAGCCTCAGCTAGTCCGTTTGCGGCGGGATAATAAGCTGTTGACGACACATCTTCAATTTTGAATTTGTCACAAAACCTGACGAAGGCGTTGCTTATGAACTGTGGACCGTTGTCATGAATGATCTGTCTCGACACGCCGTGTCGGTATATGACATGATGTTTGATGAAACTGATGACGTTGTTCGTCTTCACTTCTCTAAGCGGAATTGCTTCAGCCCACTTTAAAAAGTAATCCGTGATTGCGAGAATGAATCGATCACCTTTGACTGAAGGGGGAAAAATAGGACCGACAATGTCCATACCCCATGTCTCGAACGGCCAAGACGTGGTTGACGTGTGTAAACGCTCAAGTATACTAAATTATCAAATCGAAAATGATAATATTATCAAGTCTAAGGGACCACGTAACAATTTGAATTCTCTATCTTTTAGGTGTCTCGTCCTAGAGAACCCAAATAAGGACTTGTGCTACACATATTAAATATGAGCTTATGACATACACACGGGGAATCTTCATTCCTGATAGCTGAGATCAACCATCACATCTCATATGTCGTTGTCATGCATAATAACCTGTTATAACAAAGTTATCTTTTACTAGTTATAGTTTCAGTACAAATTTAAGAAACCTCCGAATTAGATCATATCTCCAAGTAAGTGACCATCACAATGCATGATCTAACAAAATAATTTCTAAGGATAATATAACAATTATATAAAAGATACCCAAAACAATATGTGTATCAATAAAACTTAATTAATATTTAATAAAAATATATTGGATGTTTAAGGGCATATAATACTACTCTAACACAGACACTATGATTACATTCAACATAAATTATTTATTGGATGTAAAAATCACATCCCATAGTCCAAAAAGGATAAAATCAGGCAATAGAAATCATTAAAAATACTCTAAACATCCCCAGCTCCTTGGCGAAACTGAGTCCAATGAGAAGCGCGTTGTACTCAGCTACGTTATTGGAACATGGACTAGTCAGTGAATAAGCCCGAGGCATCACATGCATCCCCGGGGAAACTAAAACAACTCCAACTCCGGAGGAGACTTTAGGACATCTGGGGGTTATTGGCCTATTAACTGCCCTCGAAGCACCATCGAAATATAATTGCCATACTTGTTGGTGCGATGTAGTGTTAACCTCGTGGGTTTCATCCGGCAAGTCATCATATACTTCTGCCGTATCCGTTGTCGGGTTTGCCGCCAAAAGATCACAAATCGCTTGTATTTTGATCGACTTCTGCTGTTTGAAGTGCAAATCATATTGGGACAAGAGAAGGGCCCACTTTGCTAACCGCCAATTCATAGAGGTCGGTTGCGTCATAAATACCCGTACTGGATTAACGTTGGAAATGACGTAAATCGTCTGTCCAACCAGGTAATGCCGCATCTTTTGTATTGTGAATACCAATGCGAGGCATTCTTTCTCAATCATCGAATATCGAGACTCGGCGCCTATCAAGGTCCGACTTAGGTAATAGACTACCTGTTCATGACCATTATCATCGTCTTGTGCTAGTAAAGCACTTATCGAGTGGTTCATCGCCTTGAGATAAATCAAGAACGGTCTGCCTGATTTTGGTGCAACGAGAACAGGAGGATTCGTCAGATATGTTTTGATATCTTCGAATGCTTTTTGGCAGGCGTCGTCCCAGATAAATGACACCCCTTTCTTGTTTAGTTTAGAGAATGGTTGGCATTTCCCAGAAAGATTTGAGATGAACCGCCGGATGTAAGCTAAATGCCCTTGCAATCCTCTGAGTTCTCATAGATTTCTAGGGGGTTGCAGTTCATGTATTGCATTCACCTTATCAGGATCGATATGTATACCTTTAGTGGTGACGACGAATTCAAGGAATTTTCCGCTGGACATTCCCAGGAAGGATTTAGTGGGGTTCATCTTCAATTGATGACTCCGCATGAGATCAAACATCGTCTTCAAGTCCTTGATGTGATCTTCTTTGTTGCGGCTTTTTACAACCAAATCATCCACGTAGCACTCGACTGTTTTCCTGAGATGTTCTTGGAAAATCTTAGTCATTGCTCGCTGGTATGTAGCGCCTGCATTCTTTAGACCGAAAGGCATCACCATGTAGCAAAAGACACCGAGGGGCGTTTTGAACGCTGTATGCTTCTCGTCATCTGGGTGCATCTTGATTTGGTTATATCCTGAAAAACCATCCATAAAAGACATTCTCTCAAATCCACATGTATTGTCGATAATGACATCCGTGATTGGGAGAGGAAAGTCGTCTTTTGGACATGCCGTATTCAGGTCCCTGAAGTTGATGCAAATCCTAATTTTATCGTTCTTCTTCATGACTGGAACAATATTGGCTAGCCAGTCTGGATGTTGCTCCTCTCGGATAAATCCTGATTCGATCAATTTCTTGACCTCTACCTCAATAGCTTCCATAATCTGCGGACAAAACCGTCTTTGCTGTTGTTTGACAGGTTTGGCATCCGACTTGATATCGAGGCGGTGCATTGCTATATTAGGGTCGAGGCCTGGCATGTCTTCATAGTTCCAAGCGAAGACGTTAATATATTCTCTGATGAGAGCAATTAATTCCTCCTTCTTATTTGAGGGAAGACTATCGCTGATGAATATAGGTTTTGGGTTGGCCTCGTCACCCATGTTAACTTGGATTACTTTATCTTTAGTGGGGGGCTCCCTCTGTTCGAACCTATCACCATACTGTATGTTCAGGTGATGAACCCACGGGTCTTCCCATGTTGGCACTTGATCATCGTTCTCCATTGTGGACGGATCAGCAGTAGCCATGTTCGCCATTAGGGCTTTGAATGCTTCTCCCAGACTTGTATCGGAATCTCATTCCGAGGAATCTGACGGATATCCATCTTTGTATTGCTCAGATGATTGGTCATTGATTAACCAGCAACATTCGTCTTCTGAAGAAGATTCATACCCTAACCCTCGTCTGTATTTATAATAATCGTCCGGTTTCCCTTTTGGTACATATGCCGCTTTGGCTGGAATACGAGGACCTCGATCGAAGTATAAACCTTCTCCGAGTGTGAAATCATATCCCTGTTTTTCTATGAGCTTGCGTGCTTCTGGGCTATACTTAGATAGATGCTGACTAGGTTTGTCATCATTCTCATCTTCCCTTAAGAAATGATCTAGTAATGGAAAACCCTCTCCTTTACCATAAATCACTTCTCTTTCGCCTCCTATTTTGGTAGGAATGACCAGGGTTGTTCTGAAAGAATGTTGCAGGTGTTTCTTTGTTATATAGAACGATCGCAGCGGCATATATAAATCAGGATTATCATGCAATTCTTTTATCACATCATCAAGAGACAGTGAGTATTCTAAATCGTTATTTATTTCATTATTGGCAAGTTGCCAGTTACAACTGCCCTCTGACGATTGTTCATCGTCAAGGTTGATTACAAAGGGTACAATGTCATTTAAAACATAACCTCCATTATAATCAAATCCGTCTTCGGTATCAGCTTCTTCTCCGTTGTCCGTGCCATGGGCTGATGATTCAGTATCGGATTCGTTACCATAAAGGAGAGAATCAGTGAAATAATTCCCATACCCTTTGAATGGTTGCTTATCCACGACCACCGTCCTAACCTTATTATCAGTGTCAACATATTTCAAACACTAATGGAGAGTGGAGGGGATTATAACGTTACTATGGATCCAAGGCCGACCCAATAGTAAGTTATATGAAGTCTCGGCATCGATCACATAACATGTGACTTCTGTCTTCAAATCTCCCATTTGACATTTTACCCGGATCTTACCTAAGGGTCTTGACCCGCTAGTGTTGAATCCATAGATGACAGTGCCTGTGGACGTTGAATTAACGGTTCTGGCTCTTCAGGTACTGGCTTGATCTGAGTAATGAACACTTCTGAATTGGCCAAGGCTTCTTGCAAGGCTTCCCTTGTTTCTTTAGACAACCGTAGCAACTCATACAATGTTATCCGCGCTGGGATGTTAGCTAGTTGAGCCATAATATCGAAGACGTGCGGAGTGTTTGAGCTTTCCGGTTTATCTCTTCCAATCGGGCGATTGAAACGAGACTGCTTCGGATTCTGAACCTCCTGGGGCCTCTTTTCTTTTTGTTTATCAACCGGCTGTCATCGAGCTTCTTCAACCGGTCTAGGAGTCGTAATCACACCCATCTCCGTGAGAGTTTTGGCTGGTCCCCGTTTAGTTACCCCCAGCTCAGCTAACTAATCACTAGGTGATGGGTAGTTGAAGTGATACTCATTTCCGCTTCTAGTGACCAAGACTTCTAGTTCTTCTTCGGAGAGCGGGAAGGTAGGAGCTTCATCACCATCCTCTTCGAAGATCGCGGAGGTAGCATTGCAGGACTTGCCTTTACCCTTTCTGGTCGAGGAAGTCGTCCACTGATCGTCATTAGGCCGGGATGAACCCAGAGGATTTTGCCGTTTGGGGCTGTGTGTGGCACAAGTCCTTTTTGGCGCTGCCCATATGGGTCGTCATTCACTATCTTCATTCCTACTTTGGTTATGCGCTCTGGTTTAAACCATGCTGTGGGCACCGATCCAAAGCTGATTGATACTGCATTTGCTCCGACATTCTTGGACGGCTTCGGGGTTATGACGCCTACATCAATTAACGCCTGGATTTTATCCTTGAGATGGTAGCATGACTTCGTAGGGTGATGGACCGCTCTATGGTATGCGCAATACTTCGGATCCGTCACTTTGCTAACCCCATTTTGTTATTCTCCAATAGGTACTTAAAGATGCCGGGAACTTCGTCATCTTTGAAGGAGTACACTTTAGGAAACCTTGGCTCCGAAGATTTCTGCTTCTGAGGCCGTTGTTGCCATTGCCCCCGAGATTGTTGTGGTGCTTGTTGTTGCGGCTGTTGCTGAGGTTGCAATTGGAAATTTTGATTAGCATCAACTGCATTAGCATGTGCCTTACCTTTCCCCTGTGGGACGAAATTCTGTTGCGGAGCATTCGTCGCCTGTTGGCCTCTTTTCGCCTTCTTCCTTCTGAGGAATCGCTCGGCTTGCTCTCCTCGGACCTTCAAATCCTTCTATGTTTTGGACGGTGCTGTCCCCATTGCTTCCAACACGTCCAATGCAAGGTTGTTATGGCAAGTCTGGAGAATGAACTCCTCAGTGATCCGGTCCCGACAGTTCATCGCCTTGTTCCGGAACCTTTTGACGAAGGTATCAACCAATTCCTCATCTTTTTGTTTTTCGTCAAGTAACGACCCGATGGATATCTCGGTGTCGTCGTCGAAAAAGTTAGCAAGGAATTTAGTCTTCATATCGTCCCAGCTATTCACGCTTCCGGGCTTGAGGCGGCGATACCAGTCGAAGGCGGCTCCACGAAGAGTGCCAACGAAGGACCGTACCATCAGAGGCTCATTACCAGAGATAACCCCCAGGTGTGATTTGAAGTAAATCAAATGCTGAGTGGGTGAACCCATCCCATTAAACGGCGTGAAGTTAATTAGATTGAACTTCGCCGGATAAGGGATTGATTCCCATTCTCTTGGGTATGGACAAGGAATACCCGTCTTCTTCATCTCTTGAGCGGAAATCAACGTATTGATTTTGCTCTCGAGGTTTTTGATCTTCAAGCTTTCACCTGTGTTTTCACTAGCATTCTCGTTACCACCCTCTGCATTGACGGGAGGATTATTGGCATTATGAACTTCATTCGCATTCATGTCCTCATCTTCCTGATGAACCTGGTTACGACGACTTGGTTCGCCTTGCTGGTTTGTCAGTGCTTGGATTTGTTGGTCATGCATTTCTCTCATATTCTGCATGGCCATCTGCATTTCGAACCTGAATCTCTCCTGTTGTTTAGCCATGGCTTCTTCAAGCATCTTGGCCACTTGTTCCGCACTTATCATAAGTGCCTCGCGGGGTTGTCCTCTTCATCTTCTGAAGGTAACCTTGTCCGAATCCTACCATAAGTTGCTCGTTTGATGGTTCCAGACTGCAGACGGGTTATACACCAGGGTGCTTTCAGAATCGACTCGAGATTATCCCGTGCCGATGTCCCTTTGCTGGTCATATTAGTGGTGACCCTCAGAAATTCTCCGTCTTCAACCACCATTCTTCTTCGTTGGAAACGCCTAGGCCTTGGTTTTGGCGTTTCAGTACTGAGTCTTTCGAAAACCGAAACTCTTTCAGGAACTGTCTTGATGCAGTTACACTCAGACAATACTGCCCGAATGAGTTTGGAACAGGGGCATTGAGTTTCTTGTTCTCGAGGACTCATTTTCCTGGTTTTTCTCGTACTCCCATCACGATAGTACAACTCGTCGGCTTGACGGTCGGAGTAACCTATCGTGTGTTGACATGACTTCTTAGGTATAACGCTATCGTCATCAGATGATAATGTTTCCTTCTGAGGGCGAACTGTCTTCTTTGGGCTTTCAAGAGTCACGCGCCTCGAGACATGCCTTTTTGGGCGTGAGTTCTCAATGGGCTCCTGGACTTCAATACGCAAATTGGTGCACCTAGCTGCCCTAATCTCTTTGTCATGTTGAGGGTGGCGGCGACCCCCAGCATGTTGAGCCGTTCGGGGCTTCTTTATCGGGCCCAAACGTTCTTGAACTGGAGCTTTGCATCGTCCATCGGGAAGTGGACCGAGGCGCTCCAAAACTGCTTCTTTCTTCGGGATGATTCTGCGTGATCTTCCGGAGTAGCCATGAGAATTATCGGCGATTTAGAGTAGTTCGCCGGAGGTTGAACTTTTGCTGAAGGCTGCGAAGGTTGCTCTTTAGCCTGAATCGCCGCTTCAGACTTCGGCCTCCAGACTTGGCGGGGTGGGGGCGGGGTTTTGGCCACTTCCTTCTGCAGTCTTGTGGGCTTCTTGGACTTGAGCCCGTGCTTGCGCTGACAGTGCGCGGCGCTTGCGAATGCGCTCATCAAGCGTTGAACGATTCCGTTTGACACGGATCCATTCATTCGTTGGCGGCTTGGAGGAGCTGCCATTCATTATTTGTTGAGGCTGTTTGCCTCTCCTGCTCTTCAGATCCGCGTTATAGCGGACTCCGTCGGTGGACTCCATCGCCTATGCGAGTTGCCGCGCCATGCCTTAACGTCGCCTCTGGCGGGCTCTTTTCGAGAGAGTCACAACGCCCTCAACGGTGGAGACATTGGTGAGAACAGGTTTGACCTGGTTGGAGGTCGGTGGGGCTTCACCTGATGCGACTTTGGCATCAGTTGGGGCGAGAGCTTCGTTGGTGTTCTGTACTTCTTCGTACCAACGAACTTTTCTCCTGGAGGAGAACTTCTTGGACTTGCGGGGGGAGGTGGATCCGGACGAGGATGATAGATACTCCTCGAACTTTTGTTGGTCGAACTCATATTCGACCTCCTCCTCGACCGGGATTGAGATCCACGGCTGCGACGCAATAATCTCGGCAGCGAGATCGGTGGCTCCCACTGTGGTCGCCAGATTGTTCGCGGTAAAAGTTGCGTTCTTCGATTCTATTGCACTTTTGAGTAATAGTTTTTCGATTACAAAAGATCCGGTTTTTTTATAAGATCCGGTTATAACAAAATCAAAAAAAAATAAAAATTACAACTTTCCTTTTATGTCGAACGAATCGCGAGATTCTGTTTTGCGGTCTCTCGCTTTTGTGGGTTCTTTGCCTGCGCCGGGGTTAATCCGTGGACCATCGCGCGATCTTGATCCGGTCGGATCTACACGGTATGACGGGTGCTATTTCGCGAAGGAAATAACAAACGGGGGTACTATTTCACCAAGGAAATAATAGCATTTAGTAATCGAAATCGACCAAGCGAAATCGATACTCTTCTCGGGATCAAAAACCAAGTTTTGATCCGGAGGATAACCGTGTAGATCTCAGATCTGATCTCTCTCTCGAACTCCTGCCTTGTTTGACGTGGATGATCGCCAAGAACCAGATCTGAAAGTCCAAGTCGTCAAAGCTTCCAAACTTCAAAGTTGAGCTCTTAATCCAGCAGAGTTTCGCCTCCCAAAAGTCCAACCTCCCAAACAATGAACCAACCCCTCTATTTATAGGCACTGAAAGCAGATTTGGGATCAGATCTGGGCCCAGAACAGAGTGGTCGGCAAGTGCTCGGCCACTTGGGTGCTCGGCACGAGCCACCACCAGTGGTCGCCACGAGCTCAACCACCAGGTGCGTGCGGCCACACATCATTATGGTGGCGCGGTGGCCGCCGAGCAGCCACAAAGGTGCTCGGCCGAGCCTACCATTGGTGGCTGGCCGCCCGGCCCTTGTTGTGGCTCGGGCCACCGGATCATCTGCAGTGGCTGGTTTGCGAGCTTTCCGGTGTTTCGCCGTGTCGTCCGTTGTCTGGTTTCGTGGCTTTGTGGTTTATCTGAGCTTCGTCGTTGATCTGAATTCTGATTTGACAGTTCGGATCCTGATTTGGCAGTAAATCCGCCTCAGTGTTCGAGTTCGAATCTGTTCCATAGTTGGATGACTCGTTGATTCACCGATCCATTAGCTTGATTCCGAACGCGAGTAGATTTATTCTGTTGTTTGCGTGTGGTTCGTTAGCCTCGTAGCCTCGTTAATCCACTTCGTCGTGTGTCACTTGGCCTTGGTGTTGTGGACTAACGCTCGTGTTTAGATACGTCACCCGATGGTTCGTTGGTTTGTTGAATCACCGTGCCGAGCTGTGTTAAGGGACCTATAAGTAGTTTTATACGCCTACAGTATGTAACGCTCGTGTTTAGATACGTCACCCGATGGTTCGTTGGTTTGTTGAATCACCGTGCCGAGCTGTGTTAAGGGACCTATAAGTAGTTTTATACGCCTACATCCAACCCATGTGAATGTGGTCCCTCATTTGAATGAGTGGAGGGGATGTGATACCTCACTACCAAGCACAATTTTTTGTGCTTGGTACCAAACATACCTATA
>NC_033795.1:68533260-68540253 GCF_001876935.1 Asparagus officinalis | reverse complement strand
ATATAGAGAAATTTTCGGATGCGAACAAAATTTTCGCACAGCAATACGAAAACTTCCGTAAACTGTCGGATGCGAACGAATGGTGGAGATTAAAGTAACAATTCCCCAGGTCATTTATTGATCTCTCGTCACCCAGCATATAGAGAAATTTTCGGATGCGAACAAAATTTTCGCACAGCAATACGAAAACTTCCGTAAACTGTCGGATGCGAACGAATGGTGGAGATTAAAGTAACAATTCCCCAGGTCATTTATTGATCTCTCGTCACCCAGCTGTACTCCAGCTTCACCTCCGAAGACCCCTCCTCCCTCTCCCTCTCTTCCTCGTCACCCAAGCTTCACCTCCGAAGACCCCGTCGACCTCCGCCATTAAACCCCGTCGACCTCCGCCTTTAAGCCCAGCCGAAGTCCGCCATTAAGCCCCGCCGAAGACCCCCTCGACCACGTCGGATTTTCCCCAACCCAGGATCGTCACCCCAAGCTTCACCGCCGAGGAACATTTGTTGGTGGCGACCTCCTCCTCCGCCATTAAGCCGCATCGAAGATCCCGTCAACCCCGTCGAAGGTTCCCAACCCCAAGACCGTCGAAGATCCTCCTCCCTCTCTCTCGCCGGCGTCGAAGACACCGTCGCAGACCCCCCACCCGTCGTAGACCCCCCACCCCAGGACCGTCAGAGACTCCCTCTCTCTCGCCGACGCAGGTAATAACCAACCCCTATTTTTTTTCTTTACAATGCTGGAATTTTTAAGCCAAGATCGTTACCTGTTTGATCAAATGCCACAGTCCTAAGGATATTTTTTATTTTAAATTGGGTGCTCAAATTATACTGCAAATGGATGTTGGGTGCTCAAATTATTAAGCCAGGATCGTTACCTGTTTGATCGAATGCCACAAAAAAGTCTAAATCAAACAATTACTATATGCAAGTATTGTTTCTTATCCGAGAGAATCAGAGAAACAAAGTGAAGAGTGAGATTATACAACAATGTATCATTGACAGATTTATCAGCGATCATGTATTACTTTTAAAGATTTTTAAGCTAATTTTTACCTGAACATGAAGTGTGTTATACGGTGCATAAGCTTTCATGTTTTCAGATGTCTGCTTGTCATCAAAGCTGTGGAGAACTTTAGTTTCTTAGGTTGTGTAGTTGTAGAGAACTTTAAAGAGAGGTTATTTAAGTATAATATAAAGGTGCCAGAAGCTTGAATTTGATTGGTTGTTGGATTTCAATTGTTATGTTGGTCATTTTGCTTGAATTTGGTTACATGAATGCAGATTTGGTTGATAAATTTAGACCACAAATCAAATATACGTTTGCATTGTAGTTAGGTTCAAACTATTTCAATTTGCCCTACTGATCATGACTAAATTTGGTTTCAAGATAAAGTTGTATATTTTGGTACATGGAGTCATCTTCAAGCACTGGTCATAGATTGATGTGTCATTGTGGAAGGAGGGCTATACTCTCCAGATCTGGAACAACGATGAACTCTGGTCGATTGTTTTTGGGATGCGCTAATTGGAAAGTGAATAATTGTGGATTCTTCAAATGGGTGTCTGAAGAAGAGGAGTTTGAAGGTTCAAAGGCAGGGCTTGTTCAGAGGAAGCAGTCGAGCGTGATCCCGCAAGTTTCAAGTGTCGTGTCAATTGGAGAAGTTCGGGAAAAGAGAAAGATTGAAATTGATATTATGGAATTGTTGAAGCTTTTGGTATTTGTTCTTTTATTCGGTATTTTTCTTGGATTTGTATTTGGTATTTTTATTGGATTTATGCTAAGTAGGGTGTAAGAATGTATTATTGGATGAGTAAGATTTGTATTTGATATGATAAATTTGGTTTTTCTAGAATGTGGTCTTTTAAGCACATTTGTGATCCATCTTGTCAACTTGTATCAGTTGAATTAACTCGTGTAGAGCATTTGTGGCTCGTCACTTTTATTCTGCTCCTATGTCTTAGGTTTCATATAGTATTAATTTGTTGCAAGTCTTGATTAGTGCATGTCTTCTTCAAGGTATATATCACTCAGTTGTCATTTGCCAAGCACTGAGACGTATCCTTCATAAACACTCAGTTGTGATTAGTCTTGATTAGTGCATGTTTGTGATGTTGAAGCGATAATAAACACTGAGTATATAAGAAGAACTACTTGCAAGTCTTGGCATTCTCAAGTATGGAGATTCTCTCCCCAGCCGCTCCGTCCTACTTCACGAGCTCGAACTGGATCCTGGGCGAGAAGAGAAGCGGGGGCTGGACGCAGCAGGAGAACAAGGTCTTCGAGAACGCGCTGGCCCACGTCGACAGCAGGACCCCGGACAGGTGGGAGAGGGTGGCGGCCATGATCCCGAGGAAGACGGTGAGGGATGTCGTCTCCCATTACAAAGATTTGGAGGCCGACGTGAACCACATCGAGGCGGGTCTGATCCCCTCATATGATTATGCACCAGCATGGATTTGGACCATTTTATCCATTGTTTTCGACCAATTAGCTTTGCTGAACATGTCTGAGTCATATGGCATTTTTGTGAGATTGCTGCATCTGCTTTTTAATTATATTAAAGAGATTTGGACAAAATGAAAGACTGAATAGTCTGAGTGCTTATAAGAAGAACTGCAACTCCTAATCTCCATACTTCATAAACACTCAGTTGCAAGTCTTGGCATTCTCAAGTACTGCAACTCCTAATCTCCTACCATCAGGTGCCTATTTTTCATTATGTACATACTTGTCAATAACGCGAATACAATTTGGACAAAATGAAAGACTGAATAGTCTGAGTGCTTATAAGAAGAACTACTTGCTATGTCATATTCTCAGTGTAAACAACTTACAATTTTGTTCATCCACCTGGGAGCCAACAATTCATTTGCTATGTCATATTCTCAGTGTAAACAACTTACAATTTTGTTCATCCACCTGGGAGCCAACAATTCATTTACTGCAAGAGCATTATATCCATACTGCAGTGGCGAAATCCAATATCCCCAGATACACCATTTTGGAATCACGCCTGTTAAAAAATGTTACCTTTCTCATCACTGGTTACAACAACAATTCTTCCACATTGAGAAATGCAAGTAGCTATAAAAGTTGCTGATCAACCTTTGAATGTCCAGTGCAGGCATATTCAGTCCAAATTCACAGAATTAACAGAAATACAAAAAAAAGAACAAAGTATGAACTTGGCTCCAAACAAAATATGACCATGAAATCCAAACAAAATATGACCATCAAAGTTCTCAAAGCTTAGTATCAGGCTCAAAGTTCTCAAAGCTTCACGCAAACTAAGTGAGAACTTGATCAAACTTCTTTCCGCCAATCTTCTTTCTGCCAAACTTGATCAAACTTCACGCAATAGTGAGAACTTCATCTGTATTGAAAAACATTAAAAACTAAGTGCTTCATCACATTAAAAAATCATATTATATTAAAAAATGGCAATATACAAGTTATTCTGTATGTATTAACCATTACCTTCCTCAAAGGAATCTTCTAAATCATCAGTGGCTTCATCAATATTATCTTGTTCCATTGAATCACTAAAAAAAGAGATGATAACAAAACATTAAATGATCATTGTACCAACTTAAAAAAGTTTAGAAAAATAAATGATACACTACCTTGACAACTTTAGAGGGCAATTTCTGCTATCATGATTTTGTCCTCGCTTTCCACACAATTTGCATTTCCTAGGTTTGAATTTGCGGATCTCTCTCGAGGGCTTTAACCTCTTCCCTTTAGGCCTTCCTTTTGTTCTTGCTTGACTTGGTTCATGGACTATATCTTGAGAACACTCTGCATTCATATAATGTCCTTCCACATCTTGTCCAATTTCTTCATCATTGTTGAGTTTCAAACGTTGCACCTTATTAATAGCATCCATCATCATTTCACGCATTAATTCATATGCATCATTAGAAGATAGCCCCTCTTCGACCATTTCATTAGCTAAGCAATTTAGTTCACTAAAACGAGAAGCAAAATTAATTGTGGCATTATCTCCAATAATATTACCATCTCTAAGAACAACCCTTTTTTTGACATTTCGGCACCATCTTCTTAGAATATATTATTCCGGTAACTCACTATGATTGGTAAGTTTAAGATATGCCAAGATATGTCGGCATGGAATGCCCTTGAATTCAAACATGAGACACGAACAACGGACCATTTTAGTTGTTTTGCAATATATAATATGTCTCAATCTTTCATCCTGACCACAAAAATTCAAATTGAAAGTACTTTCTCTTTCATTTTCTTTTACCAGCTCAATGTTATACATTAAGCTAGGTTGAAGCTCGTCTTGAAAAATATAAAAGATTTTTTTCGTGTAGATTTGAGCCATTTGTTTTTCCATTGACCACATAGTCTTCAATTTTGGCTTTTTCTCCACTGTGCAATGATCTTCTTTAAGCTCCCCCTCTCTTTGTCTCGCCAAGACCCTTTGAAAGATGATCACGAAATCATGAAGTGAATTTTTCCTTGATACATGCATTTTTAGCAATGCATTCATCCCTTCACTTCTTTGACTACTAGACATACCGGCCCAAAAGTGTTGTTTATGATAAACCGGAGCCCATTTTTCACGAATTTTATAGATATCATTTAGCCAATCATGCGTTTCCAATCCATTTTTCTTAAGAATTGAAACCCAATTCTCTTCAAAAGAGCTAGCAGTCTCGGAGTCCCAAATATTTTCTTTGAAAGGATTCATAAATTCCGTTCTACAAGCCCATTTACCCAACTTCTCCGGAACTTTGTCCAAGATATGCCAAATGCAAAACCGGTGCCGAATTTCTGGAAATACTGTTTCAATTTGTGTGTGTGTGTGTGTGTGTGTGTGTGTGTGTGTGTGTGTGTGTGTGTGTGTGTGTGTGTGTGTGTGTGTGTGTGTGTGTGTGTGTGTGTGTGTGTGTGTGTGTGTGTGTGTGTGTGTGTGTGTGTGTGTGTGTGTGTGTGTGTGTGTGTGTGTGTGTGTGTGTGTGTGTGTGTGTGTGTGTGTGTGTGTGTGTGTGTGTGTGTGTGTGTGTGTGTGTGTGTGTGTGTGTGTGTGTGTGTGTGTGTGTGTGTGTGTGTGTGTGTGTGTGTGTGTGTGTGTGTGTGTGTGTGTGTGTGTGTGTGTGTGTGTGTGTGTGTGTGTGTGTGTGTGTGTGTGTGTGTGTGTGTGTGTGTGTGTGTGTGTGTGTGTGTGTGTGTGTGTGTGTGTGTGTGTGTGTGTGTGTGTGTGTGTGTGTGTGTGTGTGTGTGTGTGTGTGTGTGTGTGTGTGTGTGTGTGTGTGTGTGTGTGTGTGTGTGTGTGTGTGTGTGTGTGTGTGTGTGTGTGTGTGTGTGTGTGTGTGTGTGTGTGTGTGTGTGTGTGTGTGTGTGTGTGTGTGTGTGTGTGTGTGTGTGTGTGTGTGTGTGTGTGTGTGTGTGTGTGTGTGTGTGTGTGTGTGTGTGTGTGTGTGTGTGTGTGTGTGTGTGTGTGTGTGTGTGTGTGTGTGTGTGTGTGTGTGTGTGTGTGTGTGTGTGTGTGTGTGTGTGTGTGTGTGTGTGTGTGTGTGTGTGTGTGTGTGTGTGTGTGTGTGTGTGTGTGTGTGTGTGTGTGTGTGTGTGTGTGTGTGTGTGTGTGTGTGTGTGTGTGTGTGTGTGTGTGTGTGTGTGTGTGTGTGTGTGTGTGTGTGTGTGTGTGTGTGTGTGTGTGTGTGTGTGTGTGTGTGTGTGTGTGTGTGTGTGTGTGTGTGTGTGTGTGTGTGTGTGTGTGTGTGTGTGTGTGTGTGTGTGTGTGTGTGTGTGTGTGTGTGTGTGTGTGTGTGTGTGTGTGTGTGTGTGTGTGTGTGTGTGTGTGTGTGTGTGTGTGTGTGTGTGTGTGTGTGTGTGTGTGTGTGTGTGTGTGTGTGTGTGTGTGTGTGTGTGTGTGTGTGTGTGTGTGTGTGTGTGTGTGTGTGTGTGTGTGTGTGTGTGTGTGTGTGTGTGTGTGTGTGTGTGTGTGTGTGTGTGTGTGTGTGTGTGTGTGTGTGTGTGTGTGTGTGTGTGTGTGTGTGTGTGTGTGTGTGTGTGTGTGTGTGTGTGTGTGTGTGTGTGTGTGTGTGTGTGTGTGTGTGTGTGTGTGTGTGTGTGTGTGTGTGTGTGTGTGTGTGTGTGTGTGTGTGTGTGTGTGTGTGTGTGTGTGTGTGTGTGTGTGTGTGTGTGTGTGTGTGTGTGTGTGTGTGTGTGTGTGTGTGTGTGTGTGTGTGTGTGTGTGTGTGTGTGTGTGTGTGTGTGTGTGTGTGTGTGTGTGTGTGTGTGTGTGTGTGTGTGTGTGTGTGTGTGTGTGTGTGTGTGTGTGTGTGTGTGTGTGTGTGTGTGTGTGTGTGTGTGTGTGTGTGTGTGTCTCTGTGTGTGTGTGTGTGTGTGTGTGTGTGTGTGTGTGTGTATATATATAGGGAGAGGTTCTAATAAAAACCTAGAGAACTAAAAACCAATCCTAACCCTCCAATCTATCTAATCCAATGCCCTACATTTCAATGGTAGAATTGTAAATATAGACAAATTTAATACACATCATTAATGTGAAAAGGGTAAAATTGGAACAATTCACTACATTAATGGTGGCTGGCAACATTAATGCTTCTCTATTGGGTTCTCCATTTCCCCATTTCTCTCTCTAACTCACTTCCTGCTCTCTGTAACTCACTTCCATTTTCTATCAAGCTTTGATCTTCCATCTTCGCATGAAGAACACAACAACAATTCATTAAAAATCATCCTAACTATCCAAGCTTTCGCTGGAGTGAATCTGGATTCACTCCATTGAATCTGGATTATATTGAAGCTCGATTCATTGGAGTGGATCTAGATTCAGTGAATTGAATCCAGATTCAGTGGACTGAAACTCGTTATCAAACAATAGCAAATCTGCAAAAATAAAAAACAAAAAGAATAAGAAACTTATGGTAAAAAACAAGCTATAAAATCTTAAACCATTATAAGATTTCACATTTTACAGCAAAAAGTTACGATTTTTATGGT
>NC_033795.1:68523260-68528260 GCF_001876935.1 Asparagus officinalis | reverse complement strand
ACAGAATTCCGAAGAACTAGTAAAACTAGGGTGAGGAATTTGAGATTTCGGCGACGATGAAAAAGATGAAGACAAAGCGCCCATAATCACACAGCTTTCGAGAGTAGACCCGAAACAAGCTTTTCATTTCAACATAGCTACCTTATATCCAATAATCAATGTTAATCATACACTTAAATGTGCATATTTACCAAGCGTATGCAAAACGGTATTTATGCCAAAAAAATAAAACAATTTTTTTTTCCAGGTTGCTGAATAATTAAAGTAGAGAATAATGAGACATCCTCTTTCTCTCTCATCATTTGAGCAGAGTGGCGAGAAAGAAAGAGAAGAGAAGCTCTTGCCGTCCGTTTACCCCCGCGCGTGGATATCGCTCTCTCACCCTTGACCCTTTCCTCTAAACTCAGTCCCAAACTCAGTCCCGATCCCTCGTTCTCCTCCAAAGAAAAAGGAAAAAAAAATTCACCCAAATTGATAAAAATTTAAGCTTTTCCAATGGATTCCGGCGAAGATGGTGACCCGATTCCTCGCTCCCGCGAGTACTTCCAGTCAGTCCCCTCGACCACGACGCCGCCATCCTCTCCTCCCCCACTAGGCCCCTCTCCGCCAAAAAACCACAACCCGCGCCAAAAACACAGCCTCGACTCCTCCTACTCCTCCCCTGTCGTCGACAACTAAGTGTCCGAAGATCTCTTGCTTGTGTGAGGATCTGGCTTAGGGTTTGGAAAGGCTTCAGGACGAAGTGCGTGAGACTGAGATTGAAGTCTTGGGCTTTGTCGCCTCTAACGGTGGCGGCGGACAATGCGCAGGGGTGTCATCGGAGATGACGCAGTCGATGCAGACGAAGACATCGTCGACGAGGGGGACGAGGGCCAGGAACCTCCTGGAGACGGCACGACATCAGCCGAGGGATTTGATGTTGACTAAAGTAGTTCGGGTTACACAGGTTAGGTTACACGGGTCAATTCAGATCAACTCTAATTTACCCATCTAATAAACGGGTTAGTTCGGGTTGACCCGTTTATGACCCGATCCATATAACTCGACCCACACCCAATATAAATGGTTCGGGTCGGGTCGGGTCGGATTGATGGGTCAGATCATAATTTGCGAAATTGTATACATTTGAGCTTGATAAAATACATATTTTCGTAGTTCTAGCAGTCACTAGTAAACGTTACGTGGTACGTTATAGGATTTTTTTTAAAAAATATTTTTTACTAAATAATTAACAAAATTGACCATTTTACTAATTATTTAGCAAAATCGATCTCTTTTTAGCCAACAGGCTAAAAAGGTCGATTTTAAAAAATGCTCAACTCAGAACATACGAGAACTACTAGTCCCGTATGTTTTGGGTGAACTAATCACCGATTAGTGCTCGCAGAAAACATACAAGACTACTAGCCCTGTATGTTTTCTATGAGCTTACCAAAACGTACGGGACTAGTAGTCCCGTACGTTAGGCAGATGTTTTTTTGCCTCTGCCCAGCAAACCCACGAGACTACTAGTCCCGTGGGTTTGCTGGGCAGAGGCAAAACATGTACAGACCTCTAGCTTCCTATAAAGTATTATTTGACCAAAAGTTTCACAAAAAATATTATCCACATTATATACATTGATTAAAGTTATAACTTTACAACATCACAACACAAATCTAAAAAATACACAACCTCACAACACAAATCCGACAAAATACACAACATCACAGCACAAATCCGAGAAAATACACAACATCACAAAATACTCTAAATAAATCCAAATTTTGTGAAATAAACACCAGATAATAACAAGTTTAATCAATTCAGAACATCACAACACAATATACATGTCATATGCATACCAATACGACAAAATTCTAAACAATTCCAAATGTATCAAGTCTACCCATAAGATAATATGTAGTCTAAGCTAAACAAATCCAAATGTATTAATAATTCTATACGACAATATATAATCTTAGTGGAAAAGCTAACAACCTAAAAGTCCACCCCTCCCCCGTCGTCTCCATCTTCGTACCCGCTCAGATCGTCGACGGCCTCCTTCGACTTGAGCTTGTATATGCTCGCTCTCTAGTTGTGTGTGGGACTATGACGATCCCACTTTCTGTGATGGATCGGCTTCATCGTCGTGCAAGCAAGATCTATCACGTCTTCGCCAATGTGCATATAAAGTATCTTCATGCACCACCTGTTCGCGACCTTCATGCCGATCCTCATGAGTTTGTTGAAAAGCTCTACGAACCCTTACCACTATCCGATGCAAGAATGATACGTGTACTGAATCTCCTGTGACGATAGCAATACCCTCATTTGCAATCCCCTCTACCTCGTCCATAGCGTCTATCTACAATTACATAAAAATATCGATACATATAAGAAACCAAAAGCTAATAAGAGATTGAAAACCCTATTATAATTTTCGCAATTTGCTTACTCATTATCTCTCATCTACCCCTCTTGGTACATATCGGTCTCAACCAAGAGCGCTCTTTTGTACTTGCCATATAAATGTGTTCCATCGATGCTTAAGAGCGGACGACAAAAAGAGAAACCTTTGATAGCGGCCCAAATGCCCAAAATACCTGGATGAACCTCTGCATTTCCAGCACGATCTCCTTAGACACTATCTCATATTCGGTACCCGGATTTTTCCTCTTAATTGCTACAAGATAATGCGGAAGTAGTTGGTAAGATTCCACCCAATCTCCAAAGATTTTAGTCAACGCCTTCCTCCGTGCATCATATGCTTTATATTTGGATATAGTTATTTTTCCCATATCATATACCCTTGTAATTATCTGTCCCAGAGTAAGATCAAGTTCCCGTCTAACTTCGGGCATAATTAGCTTCATGATATAAGCGAAAGTTGTTGTCTTATGATCATTATTGATAGTCGGATTGCAACATGTATGAAGTTCGCAATAACTTGAGATCATAAATTACCCATTAGATTTTTTTCCTAACAGCCGCATTAAGCTTCCATGGACACTTTGAATTTCTATCGTCTGCAGCACTTGTATTCACTCCTTGACCTTTCTCATTAAAGTAGTACTTTACATGGTAGCTAGTTGTATTGGTTTTAACCAGCTTGAATTTGACCCGGTTCCTGATTGCTCATTCACGTATAGCGAAAACTAAGCTTTCATTATTCTCGAAAAGATCTTATTTTTTGAAAGTGAAGTCCTCGGGTCAATCAAAATTAGGACTAGGCTTAACGAACTCAGCTTGTGAGGTATTTATCCACTCGTTATTTTCAAACTCTTCTGGCAACGGTTCTTCAGACTCTACATAATCGTTGTTTACGTAATATCCATCCATCCAACTTACGTCATCATTGGTCTCTCTAATTGCATGCTGCATACTATCAAGATGTTCTTCCTCTTTAACATTTTCATCATCATCATCGGCATCTACATCCTCATCCTCTTCTATTATAGAACCAACTGGTAAATTAACAAAAACATGACCCGACGTGTTGTGGACCACGTCACTTGACATTGCATCCGAGTCATTTTTTAAGTGCAAGACAAATTGAGATAACGAGATATGATTTTCAAGCATGCGGGAGAACTCTCTGCGAGCATATGAAACTTCGGCAACCACAGACATTGGAATATTTTCAATGAACAACTCGATTGAGATTTGTTTTTCAGCAAGTTGTATCATGTCATTTAATTCTTCATCATTGATGATCTCTACAACAATTGTTCTTTTTTATTTATTGGAAAATTACAGAAAACCTTAATGACATATTCGGTTTGATTAATTCTAGTAACTCTGTATATTTGCTCCATCATTCTATTAAAATTGTAATTTCTAGATAACATGAACATTTTTCTAGAGCCTCCATCATATATAGGCATACTATTCATTTCAACACTTAGTTTTCCATTGAAAAAGTAAATAATCGGTATTCCATTCGCCATTTTAACTGAAGAATTAAAATTTATCATATACAAATTAGATTTTTTCCATATTGATAATCATAATTAAAATATTTCCTCTAGATATACAATATTAACTAAACAATATAGAGAAATTTATGAAAAAAAGAAATTTATACATTGATGAACTTTCGGATCTCGTCGGCGTTGGAGAGAATAGACGGCGTCGGATGTGCGGGAGGAAGAGATGAGTTGGGTTTAGGAGAGAGAGAGAGAGAGAGAGAGAGAGAGAGAGAGAGAGAGAGAGAGAGAGAGAGAGAGAGAGGTGGAGGGGGGGGGGAGAGAGAGAGAGAGAGAGAGAGAGATCGGGTTTGGGAGAGAGGGAGATCGGGATTGTTGGGTCGGGTTTGGGAGAGATGGAGATCGGGTTTGGGAGGGAGTTTGGGAGGGAGTTTGGGAGGGAGATCAGGTTTGGGAGAGAGGGAGATCGGGAGAGAGAGAGAGGGAGTGGGAGAGAGTGAGGACGGTTATGCCCTATTTTGGAACACAGTTGGGCTTTATATAGCCCGGCAATTCTACGAGACTACTAGTCCTATAGAATTGTCGGGCATTCACACTACAAGAAATTACATCTTTAACGAAGGGATTTCCCTTCGTTAAAGAGCTGAAAACCTTCGTTATTGTATGATAAACGACGGGGAAAAATCCCTTCGTCACCCGTCGTTGAAGCCCTCTTCGCTAAAGGGTCACGAAGGGATATACTACCCGTCGTTATAGAGTCTATAACGACGGAACATATTACCGTCATTAATATTTACGACGGTAATTATCACCGTCGTTACTATCAGTAACGGGGATATTTTCCCGTCGTTACCATCAGTGACGGGATAGTTTCCTGTCGTTACCATCAGTGACGGGATATTTTCCCGTCGTTACCATTAGTTACGGGGATATTTTCCCGTTGTTGAAGACTAATTAATGACGGTTGGATACCGTCGTAAAAGTCCACATAATGGATAATTAGTAACCCATCAACGACGATGCTTTTCCTTCGTTGATGAACAAAATACGGTTTATAAAACCGTCATTGTAGACTATAAATTTCTAATATAC
>NC_033795.1:68517684-68522260 GCF_001876935.1 Asparagus officinalis | reverse complement strand
TTGAAGAATATTACACTTAATTTTCTAGAGGATAACCCAAAATCTTTTTTACCACCAAAATCCCTCACTGATTAATTTTAATTGACAGTGGGTCCACCAAAAATGTCTTTCTGGCCCTCCTGACTCTTTCTATGAACAAGAGGTCCACTTTCATTTCAGAGTCCCCTTTCGATAAACGAAAGAACTCCCTTTTTCTTCTCTTTAGGTAAACCTTCTCATGGTTATAACCTAAGTTGAACTTTCACTTCGATAAACGAAGAACTCATTTTTCAGTTTAGATAACCAATCCTATAAAAGGCAGGTTTATCTAGATTTTCTAGATTCTCGGAGTGGAAATCCCACTCTTAGTTTCTTTTGCACTGGAAATAGAATATAAAATTCTTCCTTTCCAGAATCAAGGAATAGAATATAAAATTCTTCCTTCCTTGTATTCGAGTTTGCCTTCACCCTAAAAGAAGACCGGGAAATAGAATATAAAATTCTTCCTTTCCCACACCGATCTTTCCAAAATTTGTCAATTTAGGATTCATCCTAGGAAGTTTACCTCGAATCCTAAGCAGGGATAAGTCTGCGCCTAACACGCGCTGCCGGTTTAGTCTTTTTCCGCATAAAAAGACACCAGAGTCCGATTCTGGGGTATTCTATCCTGAAACCTAAGCAAGGATAAGTCTGCGCTTAACCTGCGCTGCCGGTTAGTTCTTAACCGTTAAAAAGAACACCCGTCCACATATTCAACATTGTGGCAGGTCGTTATTAATAACACCAAAATCCATGCTTTACACGCATGGGGAATGTCATCCTGAATCCTAAGAAAGGATATGCCGACGCCTAACACGCGTCGCCGGTTTAGTCTTTCGCCGTAGAAAAAGACACCAGAATACCAGTCTGGGGTATTTTATCCCGAAACCTAAGTAGGGATAAAGTCAACACCTAACACGTGTTGCCGGGTAGCCTATTCCCGTAACAATGGCGAAGTCTATGTATTCGACATCATAGCACGAAGTCTAAGGGAGTTCATTCCCTTAGCACAACGTTACATGCGGAATGGATTCCGATAATCCGCATGCGGTAGTCGGTAAAGGCTAATCAAATCCGTTGAAGGCTGGGGGTTAGCCAAAAATCCTAAAGTCAACACCTAACACGTGTCGCCGGGTAGCCTATTCCCGTAACAAGGGCGAAGTCTATGTATTCGACATCATAGCACAAAGTCTAAGGGAGTTCATTCCCTTAGCACAACGGTACATACAGAACGGATTTAAACAATCCGCATGCTAGCCCGACTCAAATGGTAGTCGGTAAAGGCTAATCAAATCCGTTGAAGGCTGGGGGTTAGCCAAAAATCCTAAAGTCAACACCTAACACGTGTCGCCGGGTAGCCTATTCCCATAACAAGGGCGAAGTCTATGTATTCGACATCATAGCACAAAGTCTAAGGGAGTTCATTCCCTTAACACAATGGTACATGCGGAATTGATTTAAACAATCCGCATGCTAGCCCGACTCAAACGGTAGTCGGTAAAGGCTTATCAAACCCGTTGAAGGCTGAGGGTTTGCCAAAAATCCTATGAGTATTATGGTCAATCATTTCAAACGGAATGAGGAATCATAATAAAGATAAAGACAAAAATCAGGTCCACTAAAGAGAATCAAATGTCAAGGTTTTCAGCAAATAAAATCATACATCAAGCCCATGGCTAAGAACCTGCTGACTGAATTCAGACAGCTTCTCATCATAAGAGCGTCTAAGCTCCTCCTGCAACTCAGCTCTGACAGACTCTTCGTTCGCGGCTAAAGTCCTCACAGCAACCTCCTCTGTCTCAGCCAGTGTCTGCTTCAAGGACTTCAGCTCATCAGATAAAGCAGCATTTGCTTGCTGATTCTGCATCTTTGTGTCTTCCTTCTCACGGAGTTCTCGTTGATCCTGCAGCTTCGTCATCTGCAGAATACTCAAGGCCTCCTCTCTCTCACGGAGTTCCCGTCGGAGCTGATCTATCTTGGTCTCACAAGAAGTGATGGAAGAATCAAGCTCGTCAAGTGAGGATGATTTAGTAGCAAGGTTAGCCTCAACTCGATCTACTCTGTCCCGCTGCACCTGAATCTCAAGCTCAGCGACCATCCGATTACTGCGCCATGACTGTAAACGAGTATCCAACTCAGCAGCAATGAATGAAGAGACACCTGCATTCCGGAGCTCGCGAAACATCTAAAGCTCATGCTCTAGGCAAGCAAGGTCATCAATTATAGCCGTCGCCAGATCCGGATATCCTATGTCCCTTATTAAATTTGTCTTGGAATCAATGTAGGGTTTAAACTGGTGAAGGGAAAGTCCGTTGTGGAAGAGTTTGCCAAGCATAGCATTCATAAAGGAGAAGAAAGAGCGGACTTCTATGCAGATGATGATCTTCTCAGGGTCATTGTCCGATAACAACTCCTTCACAAGGACATGAAGCCGAGAGGAAGGCCCTACACAAGAAGGAGAAATCTGTCAAGAAGTTTTAATAAAGAAATAAAGGATATTCGTAAATTGCTTAATTCATACCTCCTTCTCCTTGAGTCACTGGGGGTAGTGGAGGTGTGACGACTGTAGGTGTATCAACTGGTGGAGTTGGTCTCACAGCCGGCTCAACAGGGTCAGTGTCAACAACTATTAAGCACAAAACAGAATGATCAGACACATCACATTATAGCTGCATTAGCCAAAAAATTGGCTAGTCCTATAATTAACTTGAGAAGAGACACGTACCTTCAAAAGAACCATCCTCGGGATTCCCACCAACTCTTCAATAGGCTTCACAGGGACAGTCTTATTAGCTGCTAACAACCACCTGCAGCTCAAGAAAGTGAGGTTCAACTGTCGCTCAACACCCGGGAGACTAAACCTAGCACCAGTGCAGCCTGTAACGGTCCACAACCATGCACGAAGACCGTCCACCAAACCTCCATGAGCCCGAAGCTGCTGGCGCGGGTTCCCGACATAAAGCTGGTCATAACCAAACTGGCGAGCGAATCGGCAAGGTAGATACGGCTCTATAAAACACTGATTCCCCACCCGGAAAGTCAAGTAGCCCGGCCTGATGTTCACTAGCCAATTAAAGCAGCCGATATCTAAATAAGTGCGATACTCCCTCGGCTTCTCCTCATCAATCAAACATTCGCCATACCGGCTGGAGAACTGCGGAAAACAAGTAGAGAACGCCCAGCACTTGTGGACCTGTAGCTGCCTCCTGATATCAGAGAATCCTCGGCCTTCCCACTCGCCATTCTCAAGCAGCTGTAGTAAGGGAACAGAATGGTCCATGGCATGCGGTACCGACATCTTGTCAGAACGATGAAGGACGAACCAAGCCATCAAATAAATATACGGAAGCTCCACCTTAGTGGTAGGAATCTGAGTCGGCGATTCCTTCTCCTCCCGTGTAAAAGCGCCAGAAATTTGTCGAAGCCCTCGATGAATGTTAGCCACCATCACCGGAAGAAGTGAAAGTTCTTTTCTGTAGGCAAGTTGAACCGCAGGGTAGAGCACTTCCAGTGGCAGAGCGTCACCAGACTGATACGGGACCACGCATTTCTTTAACCAGATAGCGAGGTAACCAGCAAGAAGGGTCATCGGACGAATCGGCACAGTCGCATGGAATAAAAATAATCTGAACTTGGTCCCTGCAGGAAAGCCGATCTCAGGACTGCTATTGGTATAGGAGCGGGCGTCAGTCTTCTTCAGCAGCTCATTAACCTCTGAAGGAGTAAGCGGTGCTAGTTCACAAATAGTTTTGCCAGAATTGCTCTCCAGATTCCTGAACAAATAAGATGCGAACTGCTTCAGGCTCACATTTGATTTGGTCCTCTTCGCTAAGGGCCTAGACTGCGCCAAAGCAATGTGATAGTGACAAGTGAGGTCCCATAAGGTCTCGTAACGGTCGGGCATGCGATCCTTCAGCTGACTCAATTCATGGTTGGAGGGAAAATACTCCTGATATAACATCTGACCCATGGGCAAGCCAGAAATCTTATGTATCTCATGGAGAGCCAAGCCCAACTCTCCGTGCCTAGTCAGAAAGGTATTCGAATCCGGATTATAAAGCTCGCATAGGGCAAAGAAATGCTTCGCACTAACAGGTAAACCATGCATGGTGGCACGAATGGCTGCATAAAGACCGCAAGCGTGCAACTCCTCGCTCCAACGGCTCAAGACGTACTTCGTCATACGAGCCCACCAAAACCTGTCCAAAGAATGGACCCAACCATAGAATCTGTGGCGCGGCGCAGGCATCTCCCGTCCTAAGTTAGCGAGGCGATTCCTCAAAGTGGAAGCAGAGGCAAGGAACTCGTTACGGGGCGGTGCATCTAGCCCCAGTACTCCAGGACGCAGTCCAACAATGTGATTCCTGCTCGAACCAGGAACTGCCTGATGAGTAATGTAGCCGCAGTGAACGCTCTCATGCTCCTCTGTCAAACGCCACGACATCTCCCGTTTCACAGCCTGACGCCTGAGCTCAGTCAAAGAACGATGTCGAGGAATCTTCGGCAAATACAGGAAACTACTGCCAGTCTTATGAAGCCACTGCTCGGCTTCAATAAA
>NC_033795.1:68469022-68516246 GCF_001876935.1 Asparagus officinalis | reverse complement strand
ACTTCAAGTTCGAAATTCCGACAACGGTCAGACAATAAATGCAGCACCGAAACCCTTTCAGATATTCGACAAAGCACCGAATAGCCTGGAGAATTGAAGGAATCAAGAACAGAAGCCATTCCAAGGTCCCGTTACACCGACTGAAGGTTGGGACAATCATATCCAAAGTATTCCAGACTCTTCTATAAAAGAACGAGACTGAAATACTTTGGAGGGGGTATCTGTAGGCATATCCCTCAGCACAGCTCGACACAAACCGACAAACCAACGAGGCGACGAGATCGACGAATCGCACGCAAGCAACGGAATAAATCCATTCGCGTTCGGAATCAAGCCAAGTGTTGAAGAGTCAACGAATGATCCAACCAAAGACAAACTCGGACGAATCACGATCGAATCAAGATCAGTTTCGGACTCGAACTCAGAAGCAGATTTGCTGCCAAATCAAAAGCGGATTTACTGCCAAATCAGATCAACAAAATCAGAATCTAAGTCAACCGAATCACGGACAGAACCGAGAAATGGATACAGCGCAAAACGACGGAAAACAGCAAACCCAGAGGGGCGCGACCAAAGCCGAGCCGCCTCAAGGTGGCTCGGCCAAGGCCAAGCCACCCTGAGGTGGCTCGGTGGAGGTGGCCGGCCCAGAGCCCTGAGGTGGCTCGGTGGCCGGCTGCACTGTGCCCAAGGCACAGTGAGGGTAGCCTATAAATAGGCCCGCCGAGCCACCTTGAGGTGGCCGGCCCAGAGCCGAGCCACCTCAAGGTGGCCGGCTGCACTGTGCCCAAGGCACAGTGAGGGTAGCCTATAAATAGGCCCCCTTTTTGTTCATTTGAGAGAGGTTGGACTTTTGAGAGCCGAAACTCTGCCGGATTGGAGATCGAGCTTAGAGTTTTGAAGACTTGAAGACTTGGACATCCAGATCTGATCCTCGGCGAGCATCCACGTTACAAAAGGCAGGAGTTCGAGAGAGGGGAAGAACAGATCTGAGATCTACACGAGATCACACTCCGGATCTAAGCTTGGTCTTAGATCCCGAGATCCGAGCGATTATTTCCTTAGTGAACTAATCCCTCCCAGCTATTATTCCCTTCGTGGAATAATACCCGTCAAATCGTGTAGATCCGACCGGATCTAGATCGCACGGTGGTCCACGGATTAACCCCGGCGTTGGCAAAGAACCCACAAAAGCGAGTGACCGCAAAACAGGAGCTCGCGATTTGTTCACAAGGAGAAAGTTGTAATTTTTTTTATTTTCTTTGATTTCGTTGTAACCGGATCTAAAAAAAGACCGGATCTTTTGTAACCACAAAAAGTTGTTATTTTGAGATCACAATGACATCAATGAAGAAAACGATTTTCCCCGCGAACAGCGAGCAGTAGATTCGAAGAATCCAGTTTTCAGCTCGTGAGTCGACTCATAAGAATGTAAAACCCCGTACATTTTGATAATTTATGGAGGTGTCAATCAGCGCAGTGGAATCATGGAACGAGACAGCGAGCAGCAGATTCGAAGAATCTAGTTTTCAGCTCGTGAGTCGACTCATAACTCATCATGAGTCGACTCATCAGGTTGAGTCGACCCATGACTGTCATGAGTCGACTCACGATATCAAGTCCCATTGTCAAAAGTTTCTGCTGAGTCGACTCATCAGTTTATGAGTCGACCCATGAGTCATGAGTCAACCCATGGGTCATGAGTCGACTCATAACTGACCATGAGTCGACTCATCGAGGGTTTTCTGGTTTTTGTAGTTCGGATTTGTTTGGGTTGCGGGTCGGGTTTTAACTGTTCATATATTATCTCCTCTACCCGAAAACACCTCTTTTCATCAGTTCTCCCCAGAGAAACCCTAGCCTCCTTTCCCCCTCTAAACCCTAGTTCGTTTTTAGGCGTTTTTGGGAGATTTTCGGGGGATTTCAGCAGCTTCTTGTGGTTTGCAGTGAAGGGAATCATTCTTCAGCACACCTAAGGCGAGTAGCATCTCGCCCAATCCCTCTCCCATGTTTTTAAGAGTTTTTAAACGTTTTTCATGAGGTTTATTGAGCCTAAGAATTATTTTCAAGTACAAATCGATGTTCTTACTAGTGTAGATGCTAAAAACCATGTGTTTCAGATCTCTAAATCCTCACCAACGAATTTTTGATGCAACCCAGATTTGGGAATTTATTTAAAAACGAGTTTTCATATTGATTACATGCTCTCATACATGTTTAGGGATTAAATGTTAGATCTAACATGCAAGATTTGGTTTTCCATGTTTTATACAAATTTTACACTTTCTTATATGTTTAGAACTGATAATATATCGTTTGGGTTTGATGAATTCAATTTTTAGATGAATTTTCGCAAAAATAACACAGCATGCGTGAACAGGGAAAACCCCTCTGTTCAGTCGACTGTGAGTCGACCGATGCCCCCAGTCGACTGTGAGTCGACTGATGACCCCATTCGACTATAAGTCGACTGACGAGTGATTTATTTTAGTTTTGTTTCGGTTTAAATCACCTGTTGTATATATATATATAGTGTATATATATATTATTCGAGTGTGCGGTTTATCATCTTGAGTACGAGGAGCCGCCTCGTTTATCGAGTATAAATTTTAGTATTGATGGTTTCATCTACACCTGTAAGATGAGAAATTTGTCACAAGCTTCGATCTGTACATCGAGACACGTGTGAGAATAGGATATGTATTCTTTAACATTTGCATTCCATGTTTTATATACACAGTCCTCGTGTTGGACTATAATCCATCAAAGTCCTCGTGTTGGACTATAATCCATTAAAGTCCTCGTGTTGGACTATAATCCATCAAAGTCCCCGTGTTGGACTATAATCCATTACAGTTTTATGTTGGATAATTACTATACCTTGAGTATATTTCTTAACCGAGTTTGGAACACGACATATTATATGAGGCTGGAACATGATAGCTACCTAGGCTGGATATGACTCTTATTGTAACTTTGACATGTTTACGTTTATCGGTAGAGATGGGTTTGTTTTCTTTTCTTTATTGTTTCTTGTATTAGACTTCGGGTTTGGTATTTAGGGATTTAAAATTTGAGATACAAGGTATATACATGAGGGTTTCCTTGTTTGGATTATTTCGCTCGACGTACCTATGCTCGTGTTGTAATTTCCTAAGTACCGAACCCATTATTGTTAGGGTAAATGATCTTATATTATTATGTATTAACTGTATTTTTATATACAACGAGCCTTATCCCTTGGGGTTGGTTGTGATGTTGCTCGCTAGCGCTTTGACACTCGTTGTCCCTCCCCTTTCAGGTAATGAGACAGGAGCCAGGAGAGTCGCAGGTTAAGGGCGATTCTTATTAGCGCCCGTTTATCCACTTATTAGATGTATTTCATTTTGTGCTCCACTTGAGACATTTTTAGACTTGAGTGATTTATATTCTAGAGTTGTAAATGTTGTATGTCTTATTTCATGTATCAGATGTTATGTACTTTGAGACATGTTGAGATCTCTAGACTGTTATTATTCGTTTCAGACATTGACTATGTATTCCAGCTTATTTGGTTGATAAGATGTATTAATTCGAGTTCTATCATTTCATCATGTATTTATTGTAGAATCTTTTACTTGCTTTGTACCTACACCTGTTGTTGATTCCACTAGAGAGATAGTAATTGTGATGGTGAAACATGTTATTACTTGGTGTGGTGCATGGAAGGTTTGACATTCCTGGTTTCACCTCGGACTGCAGCCTTGTGTGAACCCAGGGGCGTCACAATTGGTATCAGAGCTCTAGTTCCAGTATTCTTAGGATCATCCTGTGTCGAGTCGTGGGGCTAGGTTAGAGTTTCTTAGGATTCATGTATAGAGTCCGCTAAGGATTTACTAGTATGAGTGAGGACGGTATATGCGTATATCTCAAAATTTTGAATTTTTTTTATGACAACTATTTTTTCTTAAATTATATGCGTGAATACTATATGATGTGAAAATCGTATTGTGATATATTACGTATGTATATATGTCTACTTTGACTCATGAACTTTCATTTTCTTATGACCAGAGAGAAATGGCATGATGTGGCAGACCTTGCACTCGCAGAGCCGCTTAGGCAGAGCCGCTTAGGCACAACCGCAGCAGGCTCCACCTGAGCCGCAGCAGGCTCCCCAGTACCTCATTGATCTCATGGCTCCTATCGTAGCTAGGATGGCAGTGATTGAGGAGCTTGTGGCGAGTCATATCGCGTCACCGACACCACCACCACCTCCAGTAGTTCCACCACAGGGGATACCAGTCGTCCCAATCAGAGAGAGAGACCCAGAGATAGCACCTGCAGCTATTCCACCAGCGGTACCGGATAGAGCCATGAAGCAGGAGGCTTGGCTCCGCTTGGTAGAGAGGTACCAGAAGATGAGAGCACCGGAGTTTCAGGGCTCTTCAGACCCACTTGTAGCCCACAAGTGGAAGGAGGCCATGTGAGTAATGTCCTAGACATACTCAATGTAGACACAGTTCAGAAGCAAAGGCTGGCATCATATAGTCTGAAGGGGGGTGCCGGGAGATGGTACCGATTCTAGTTTCCATCAGAGCAGCGGATGATCCTCACTTGGGAGGATTTTGTTTACTTCTTTGATGCACAGTATGTTTCTTTCGCAGCACAGACTGGAAATGAATTTGAGTTGTCCCGTTTGACTCAGGGGGACATGTCAGTTGCAGAGTTTGAGAGCAAGTTCATGGAGTTGCTGCATTTCACGGGGATGTGGCAGACAGGAGAGCGTCAGGCTCAGATGTTCCTAGCAAGGCTTCACCCTAATTTTCACAGATACCTCGTCTCGAGGAAGTTCTATTCAGTCTAGGAGGTAGCTGAGGCTGCCACCTCACAGGAGAATGAGACGACTATGTTTCAGAAGGACAAGGAGGTGAAGACTAAGGCGGGACAGATTGGAGACAAGGGGAAGAACAGGAGGCCCTTGTCAGGACATCAGCAGTAGGGCCCTCATAAGAGGGGACCCTAGCAGGATTAGAGGGCACATCAGCAGCGCAAGTTTTAAGGGGTTTTCTTTAACTGTCGCAAGGTGGAACACAAGGCATCAGAGTGTCGTAGTGCACCAGTAGGAGCTCAGTAGGGCAGGGGTCCGAACCAGCAGCAGCCGCGACATCAAGGCTGAGGTCAGAGTCAACAGGTCAGGCTTGAGGCACCGCCAGCAACGCAGAGGCCAGAGGGATAGGTTCCAGCAGTCCAGAAGGGACCCCAGGGGTAGAATTTCCTATATTTTCCAGCACCAGCGGTAGAGCAGTCTTCAACCCCAGGCAGAGTATATGTAGTGGTTCCTCGTGATCATGGTGCCAGTGGTGCAGTTGTGGAGGGTACGTTCCTCGTGAATTCCTTTCCCGCTCGTATTCTTTTCGATTCAGGAGTTTCGCATTCTTTCATTTCGTATACTTTCATGGTTAGACTCCAGCTCATAGCTCATTCGTTAGACACCCCTTTATCAGTTTCCACCCCTTTAGGAAAGGTATCGCTTCTGGAGAGCGTTTGTAGGAGGTGTATTATCAGTTTAGACGAGTCCGAGTTTATAGTCGATTTGATAGTTTTGCATATGTTCGAGTTTGATGTCATCCTTAGTATGGATTGGTTGTCATCCTACCATATTAGTATTGACTGTTTTGAGAAGACAGTCAGATTGCGAGCGTCCGATAGGTCCGAGATGATTGTGGCCACTTCTCAGGGCAATCGCTTTGTGGAGTCATTTCTGGCGTTCATCGATGAGGTGATGCGACGGGATCAGAGTTCTGATTTGTTCGAGACTAGAGTTGTCTCGGATTATCAGGATGTCTTTCAGGACATACCTGGGTTACCTCCTATGAGAGAGGTTGAGTTTTGTATTGAGTTGCAGCCGGGCACAGCCCCGATATCCCGTACACCCTATCGCATGGCACAAGTTGAGATGAGGGAGCTTCAAACCCAGTTGGACGAGTTTTTAGCTCAAGATTTTATTCATCGGAGTCATTCTCCGTGGGGCGCGTCGGTCCTCTTCGTGAAGAAGAAGGACGGTAGTATGAGATTGTGTATAGATTATCGGGAGTTAAACAAGATCACTATCCGGAATAGGTATCCACTACCTAGGATTGATGACTTGTTCGACCAGTTGCAGGGAGCGTAGTTCTTCTCGAAGATTGATCTTCATTCTGGTTATCATCAGTTGTGGGTTCGGGAGATAGATATCCCCAAGACCGCTTTCCTCACGCGATATGGATCTTTTGAGTTCTTAGTCATGCCATTCGGACTGACCAATGCACCCACGGTATTCATGAACTTGATGAACCGGGTTTTCCGTCCCATCTTAGATCAGTTCGTGATTGTTTTCATCAACAACATCCTCATTTATTCGAGATCGGAGGCAGATCATGAGCAGCTTCTCCGATTATCTTTGCAGACCCTACGGTAGCACCAGTTATACGCCAAGTTCAGCAAGTGTGAGTTTTGGCTTTCAGAGGTCAGATTTCTCAGCCACATCATTAGTAGTGAGGACATATCAGTAGACCCAGCTAAGGTTACAGCAGTGCTTGATTGGGAACCACCAAAGACGGTGACGGAGATTTGTAGCTTTTTGGGTTTAGCAGGTTATTACAGGAAGTTCATCCAGGACTTCTCAAAGATTTCGACGCCACTTACACGCCTTACGAAGAAGGGTGTACAGTTTATTTAGAGCACAGAGTTCCAGGAGGCCTTTGATACATTGAAGGCTAAGTTGACTACAACACCGGTTTTGACTATTCCGAGTAGCGACAGGACATTCGTCGTCTACACAGATGCATCTTTGGCAGGATTGGGAGGCGTCCTTATGCAAACTTAGAGAGTAGTAGCTTACATCTCATGATAGTTGAGAGTGCATGAGCAGAACTATCCTACTCATGACTTGGAGTTAGCAGCAGTGGTATTTGCACTGAAGTCATGGATGCACTATTTGTATGGAGTGCAGTTTCAGTTGTTCACAGACCATCAGAGTCTGAAATATCTTTTCTCTCAGAAAGAACTCAACCAGAGACATCGGAGATGGATTGAGTTTATCAAGGACTACGAGTTCGTGATTCAGTATCATCCAGGGAAGGCGAACGTCGTAGCAGATGCTTTGAGTAGGAAGCGTCGACATCAGGTTGCGGCTTTGAGATGCTCGTTACATCGAGACCTTCTCACCCTTAGGCAGTTTGATTTTAGACCTAAGGTTGGTGGTACCAGTGCATTTTCTGGAGCTGTGTCAGTGCAGCCATCTTGGAGTAACTAAGTTGTCAGAGCTCAGTTGGAAGACTCTTGGATCCAAATACGTAGGGAGGTGATTTCCAAAGAGCCTAAGGCCGATTGGACCATTAGAGCAGATGGAGGTTTACGGATGAAGGGTAGATTGGTTATGCCAGCCAGTACAGAGCTCAAGAAGGAGTTATTTGATGAGGTGCATCGTACTCGGTACACAGTACATCCAGGGACTACCAAGATGTACAAGGACCTAAAGAGACATTTCTGGTGGAGTGGCATGCGAAGAGAGATTTCAGAGTATGTGGATAAGTATTTTACCTGTCAGAGACGCATGCGAAGAGAGATTTCAGAGTATGTGGATAAGTGTTTTACCTGGTGAAGGCAGAGCATCAGAGACCGGCAGGGACACTTCAGCCATTGCCTATTCCATAGTGGAAGTGGGCGGACATTTCTATGGACTTTATTGTAGGGTTGCCGAAGTCGTAGAAGGGGAATGATTCGGTTTGGGTGATAGTGAACCGGTTGATGAAGTCAGCACATTTTATTCCAGTGAGGACTACTTATACAGCCGAGGCGTATGCGAGGATCTTCGTTCGAGAGATAGTTCGACTTCACGGGGTTCCGGACAAGATCGTGTCGGATCGAGGATCAGTATTCACTTCACATTTTTTGAGGAGTTTCCAGGACTCGTTTGGCAGCAGACTATCTTATAGCAGTGTATTCCACACACAGACAGATGGTCAGACGGAGAGGGTGAATCAGGTGTTAGAAGACATATTGCGGGCATGTTTCATTAACTTTCAGGGTAGCTGGGAGGAGCATATTCCACTGATAGAGTTCGCTTATAACAATAGTTATCAAACGACGATCGGTATGGCCCCATATGAGGCATTATACGGGAGACCTTGTAGATCACCGATATGTTGGGCAGAGCCGAAAGATAGCTTAATGGTTGGACCAGAGCTAGTGAGGCAGACTACTGAGAAGGTAGCCTTGATCAGAGAGAGGATTCTAGCTGCCCAGAGTCGACAGAAGAGCTATGCAGATAAGAGACGAAGACCCTTGGAGTTTCAGGTTGGAGATGCGGTTATGCTGAAGGTATCACCTATGAAAGGCGTTCAGCGATTCGGAAGACGGGGGAAGCTTGCACCGAGATATATTGCCCTTTCCGGATTTTGGAGCGCATTGGAGCTGTGTCATATAGACTAGATGTTCCAGCATAGTGGAAGCATGGAACGAGACGGCGAGCAGTAGATTCAAAGAATCCAGTTTTTAGCTCGTGAGTCGACTCATAAGAATGTAAAACCCCGTACATTTTGATAATTTATGGAGATGTCAATCAGCGTAGTGGAAGCGTGGAACGAGACGACGAGCAGCAGATTCGAAGAATCCAGTTTTCAGCTTGTGAGTCGACTCATAACTCATCATGAGTCGACTCATCAGGTTGAGTTGACCCATGACTATCATGAGTCGACTCACGATATCAAGTCCTGTTGTCAAAAGTTTCTGCTGCGTCGACTCATCAGTTTATGAGTCGACACATGTGTCATGAGTCGAATCATAACTGACCATGAGTCGACTCATCAAGGGCTTTCTAGTTTTTGCAGTTCGGGTTTGTTTGGGCTTGTTCGCGGTGAAAATTGCCTTCATTGAATTCATTGTTATCTTGAATAACTATTTTTCTCGGTTACAAAAGATCCGGTCTTTTTTAGATCCGGTTACAACGAAATCAAAGAAAAAGAAAAAGATTACAACTTTCCTTTTACAACTTTCCTTTAGAACAAATCGCAAGATCCTGTTTTGCGGTCTCTTGCTTGTGTGGGTTCTTTGCCGACGCCGGGGTTAATCCGTGGACCACCGTACGATCTAGATCCAGTCAGATCTACACGATTCGATGGGTATTATTCCGCGAAGGGAATAATAGCCGGGGAAGATTAGTTCACCAATGAAATAATCGTCCAAATCTCGGGATCAAAGGCCAAGCTTTGATCCGGAGTGTAGTTTCGTGTAGATCTTAGATCTGATTTTTACCTCTCGAACACCTGCCTTTTGTGACGTAGACGCTCGCCGAAAATCAGATCTGAATCTTCAAGTCCTCAAGTCTTCAAAACTCCAAGCTCGATCTTCAATTCGGCAAGTTTCGGCTCTCAAAGTTCCAACCTTTCCAAATGAACAAAGGGGAGCCTATTTATAGGCTCTCTGAACTGTGCCCGCGCACAGATCTGGGTCGGCCACCGCATAGATCTGGGCTGAGGTGGCTCGGCCACAAGTGGCCGGCCACCCCTAGGTGGCTCGGCTCATGTCGAGCCACCCTGGTGGCTCGGCCACCGAGCCACCTCAGGGTGGCTCGGCCTTGGCCGAGCCACCTTGAGGTGGCTCGGCTTTGGCCGAGCCCCCGCGGGCGGTGTTTTCCGACTTTTTCGAGTCGTTTTCCGTTGTCTCGTTTGTCCGTGTTTTGGTTGACCTGAGACTCTGATTTGATGATCTGATTTGGCAGTAAGTTGGATTCCTGATTTGGCAGTAAATCCGCTTCTGAGTTCGAGTCCGAAACTGATCTTGATTCGATCGTGATTCGTCCGAGTCTGTTCTCGGTTGGATGACTCGTTGATTCCTTAATTCGTTAGCTTGATTCTGCACGCGGGTGGATTCATTCCGTTGTTCGCGTGCGATTTGTCGATCTCGTCGCCTCGTTGGTTCGTCGGTTTGTGCCGAGCTATGCTAGGGGACCTATAAGCAATTTTATATGCCTACAGATACCCCCTCCAAAGTATTTCAGTCTCGTTCTTTTATAGAAGAGTCTGGAATACTTTGGATATGATTGTCCCAACCTTCAGTCGGTATAACGGGACTTTGGAATGGCTTCTGTTCTTGATTCCTTCAATCTTCCAGGCTATTCGGTGCTTTGTCGAATGTCTGTAAGAGTTACGGTGCTGCATTTATTGTCTGACCGTTGTTAGAATTTTGAACTTGAAGTCGACTCCTGATTTTCTAATCTTTAGTTGACCATCGATTGTTGGCGCTGAGTTTTTATTCGCGACGCGTTGTCCGGCGTAGTGTTGTTGAGTTATCCTTAAGAATATTTATAAAAAATATTCTCCAGGAACTTCTCAACCAAAAATAGGGAATAGTTTATACTCATATACCTTATTGGAGTATTAAGAAGCAGTTTATACTCGTATACTTTTTGGAGTATTGATTCTTTCGTTGCAACACATTGATCGGTGTTCACTTAGGGTTACGCATTGTCCGGCGTTAACCTTAGGGTTTTGAACGTCGTACGTTAACTTTTTGATCGCAACGCGTTGACTGGCGTTGACCTAGGGTTACGCGTTGACCGGCGTTGACCCTAGGGTTTTGAACATCGTAGGATGCTCAAGTCACGAGACCAACTAATGAAGCTGATGCGTCAGTGACCCTCGCATTTGGCGTTGACCTAGGGTTACGCGTTGTCCGTCGTTGACCTTAGGGTTTTGAACGTCGTACGTTGAATTTTTTGCTTGCAATGCGTTGACTGGCGTTGACCTAAGGTTACGCGTTGTCTGGCGTAGACCTTAGGGTTTTGAACGTCGTATGTTGCTCAGGTCACGAGACCAACTAAAGAAGCTGATGCGTCAGTGACTTTCGTATTTATAGGATTTTTGGCAAATCCTCAGCCATCAACGGGTTTGATGCGCCTTTACCGACTACCGTTTGAGTCGGGCTAGCATGCGGATTGTTTAAGTCCGTTCCGCATGTGACGTTACGCTAAAAGAGTTAACCCTTTTAGTGCTACGATATTGAATACGTAGACTTTGTCTTTCTTACGGGAATAGACTACCCGGCGACGCGTGTTAGGCGTTGACTTTAGGGTTTTTTGGCTAACCTCCAGCCTTTAACGGGTTTGATTAGCCTTTACCGACTACCGTTTGAGTCGGGCTAGCAAGCGGATTGTCTAAATCCGTTCCGCATGTGACGTTGTGCTAAAGGAATGAACTCCCTTAGACTTGATGCTACAACTTCGAATACGTAGACTTCGCCATTGTTACGGGAATAAATGAACTCCCTTAGACTTGATGCTACGACTTCGAATACGTAGACTTCGTCTTTCTCACGGGAATAGACTACCCGGCGACGCGTGTTAGGCGTTGACTTTAGGATTTTTGGCTAACCCCAAGCCTTTAACGGATTTGATTAGCCTTTACCGACTACCGTTTGAGTCGGGCTAGCATGCGAATTGTCTAAATCCGTTCCGCATGTAACGTTGTGCTTAGAGACTGAATCCTCTAAGACTTGTTGCTATGACTTTGAATACATAGACTTCGCCGTTGTCATGGGAATAGGCTACCCAGCAACGTGTATTAGACGTTGACTTATCCCTACTTAGGCTTCGGGATGAGATACCCCAGAATCGAACTCTGGTGTCTTTTTCAATCGGTAAAAGACTAAACCGGCGACGTGTGTTAGGCGTCGGCATATCCTTTCTTAGGATTCAGGATGAAATTCCCCATGCGTGTAAGGCATGGATTTTGGTGTTATTAATAACAACCTGCCACAATGTTGAATATGTGAGCGGGTGTTCTTTTTAACGGTTAAGAACTAACCGGCAGCGCGAGTTAAGCGCAGACTTATCCTTGCTTAGGTTTCAGGATAGAATACCCCAGAATCGAACTCTGGTGTCTTTTTGTGCGGAAAAAGACTAAACCGGCAGCGCGTGTTAGGCGTTGACTTATCCCTATTTAGGATTCGGGATAAAATTCCCTGTACCTTTGAGGCACAGATTTTGGGAGTTGAAAAAGGTGGTGTCTTCTCTTGGGGCAAAGACAAACCCGAAATGGGAGAGGAAGAATTTTATATTCTATCTCCCACACTGAAGAAGAAGAATTTTATATTCTATCTTCAGCTGGAAACGAGACTCGAGGTGAGATTTCCACCCCCAGAATCCGGAACGATGAAACTAGGAGTGGGACCTCCACTCCGAGAATCAAAAACTTCGGATGATCCTAACTGTCAGAAGGTTTGATTACTGAACTAAAGGTGAATTTCTCGTTTATCGAGAGTGAATTGTGGTTTTGGTCCTAACTGTAGGAAGGTTTGACCAAGCAGGAGTTTGAGATGACCCTAACTGTAGGAAGGTTTGATCACTCGATTTGAAAGTGGACCTCTCGTTCATTAGAGGAATCGAGAGGGGATTTTGGCTGTGGTCCTAACTGTAAGAAGGTTTGACCAATTGGGAGGTTTGAGACGATCCTAACTGCAGGAAGGTTTGATCGCTCGATTTGTGGACCTCTCGTTCATTGGGGGAATCGAGAGTGGGAGAGTGTTGAGTGCACAGACGCGGTGAGAATTGGAATGGGAGTTTCTTATTCATCATCTTGCTGTGGTGACTGGATTATCCCTAAGAATATACTATATGGATTTCTTTTGGGAACTTCCTGTTACATGAATCATCCACCCCCAGGTTCCTTTGTAAAACCGGGTCTGGTATTGTACTCAGTTGGGTGTTCGGGTTATCCTTAAGGATATATGATTCTCTAATAACTTCCCGTTACATAAATCGTCCACCCCCAACCTCCTCTGCTGAACTGGTTTGGACATTATCCTCAGCTACCTGACCGGGTTATCCTTAAGAATATTAACGTAATATTCTCCAGGAACTTCCCGTTAAAAGTGGGAAACAGTTTAGACTTATATACCTATTGGAGTATGCAGGGAGCAGTTTAATCTCTTGCACCCATTGGAGGATTGAGAAACAGTTTATACTCGTATACTCTTTGGAGTCTTGCCGTTCTTATTTGGCTTATCTGAGCGATATGACGCCGGCTTCAACCAAGGTCTGAATGCTATTCTTGAGAGCAAAGCAATCCTTGGTGGGATGAAGGACCCTTCTGTGGTATGCACAGTACTTTGGATCCGTCGTGTTGTCAGCTTCCTCCTGATTTGTGATAGGTGGTAGCTTGATCTTGTTACCTTCAAGGAGGGATTCGAAGATGGCTGGAACGTCTTCGTCCTTGAAAGAGTACTCTTTTTGGAGTCTCGGACCCGAAGTCTTTTGCTGCCTTCGGGATTGCTGGTGTGACGCTTGATTAGCACCACCAGTAGCTGCAGGTGTTTTGCCCTTACCATGAGAAGCGAAGTTTGAGTTCAGCGGATTAACCGTCGGTCGGTTCCTCTCGGCCTTCTTCCTTCGGAGGAAGCGTTCGGCTTGTTCACCGCGCACCTTCAGATCCTTCCAAGTGTCAGACGGTGCTGTTCCCATTGCTTCCAACACGTCCAACGCAAGGTTGTTGTGGCAAGTTTGAGAATGAACTCCTCAGTGATCGGGTCCCGACAATTTATCGCCTTGTTCCGGAACCTTTTGACGAAGGTGTCGACCAACTCCCCGTCTTTTTGTTTTTCATCAAGCAACGTTCCGATGGATATTTCGGTGTCGTCATCGAAGAAATTAGCGAGGAATTTCGTCTCCATGTCGTCCCAGCTACTTACGCTTCCTGGCTTGAGGCGGCGATACCAATCGAAGGCGGCTCCGCGAAGAGTGCCGACGAATGACCGCACCATCAGAGGCTCATTGCCGGAGATAATACCCAAGTGCGATTTGAAATAAATCAAATGCTGAGTGGGGGAACCCTTCCCATCGAACGGCGTGAAGTTGATTAAACTGAACTTCGCCGGATAGGGGATCGATTCCCATTCTCGTGGGTATGGACAGGGAATGCCTGTTTTCTTCGTCTCTTGAGCGGAGATCAATGTGTTGATTTTGCTCTCGAGATCTTTGATCTTCAAGTCTTCACTTGTATCCTCGTTGGCATCCTCATTACCACCCCTTGCATTGACGGGAGGGTTATTGGCATTGTGAGCTCCATCCCTATCCGTGTGCTCCTCTTCCTGAACAACCTGGTTACGGCGGCTTGGTTCACCTCGCTGGTTCGTCAGTGCCTGAATTTGTTGCTCATGCATCTCTCTCATAGTCTGCATGGCCATCTGCATCTCAAACTTGAAACTTTCTTTCTGTTTAGCCAAAGCGTCTTCAAGCATCTTGGCCATTTCTTCCGCGCTTATCATAAATGACTCGCGGGGTTGTCCTTCGCTGGACACTGTATTGTCCGATGCGACAGCAGAGCAGGAATCCGATTCTTCATCTTCCGAAGGCAATCTTGTCCGAACCCTACCATAAGTTCCTCGTGCGATGGCTCCGGACTGCAGACGGGTTACACGCCGGGATGCTTCCAGAAACGACTTGAGATTAACCTGTGTCGATGTCTCTTTGCTGGTCATGTTGGCGGTGACCCTCGGAAATTCTCCGTCTACCATAAGTTCCTCGCTTGATGGCCCCGGACTGTAGACGGGTTACACGCCGGGACGCTTCCAGAAATGACTTGAGATTAACCTGTGTCGATGTCTCCTTGCTGGTCATATTAGTGGTGACCTTCGGGAATTCTACGTCTTCAACTACCGCTCTCCTTCGTCGGAAACGCCTAAGCCTTGGTTTCGGCGTTTCGGTACTGAGCCGTTCGAAAACTAAAACTCTTTCGGGGACCGCCCTAATGCAGCTGTACTCAGACAATACCGCCCGAATGAGCTTGGAACAGGGGCATTGAGTTTCTAATCCTCGAGGACTCCTCTTTCTGGTTTTCCCATCGGTTTGACGGTCGGAGTAACCTATCGTGTGTTGGCACGATCTCTCAGGTATAACGTTTTCGTCCTCAGACGACAACGTTTCCTTCTGAGAGCAAATTGCCTTTTTAGGGCTCTCAAGAGTCACGCGCCTCGAAACGCGCCTTTGTGGGCGCGAATTCTCGACGGGCTCCTGAACTTCAATGCGCAAAGTAGTGCGCTTGGTTGCCCTGATTTCCTCGTCATATTGAGGGTTGTGGCGACCCCCATCATGTTGATTCGTTCGGGGCTTTCTTAGTGGGCCCAAATGTCCTTGGATTGGAATTTTGCTTCGCTCCTCGGGAAGTGGACCGAGGCGCTCCAAGACTGACTTCCTTTTCTGGGATGGTCTTGCGGGATCTCCCGGAGCAGTTGTGGAAATCATCGGCGGTCTGGATTGATTCGCCAGAGGTTAAACTTTCAGAGGCTGCAGTTATTGCTCCTTAGTCTGAATCGCCGCTTCAGACTTCGGTCTCCAAGTTTTACAGGTTGATGGCGGCTTCTTGGCCACCTCTTGGACTTGAGCTCGTGCCTGCGCTGACATTGCGCGGCGCTTGCGAATGCGCTCCTCAAGCGTCGAACGATTCCGTTTGACCCGGACCCATTCGCTCGTTGGCGGCTTGGAGGAACTGCCATTCATCGGTGGTTGAGGCTGTTTGCCTCTCCTGTTCTTCAGATCCGCGTTGTAGCGGATTCCGTCGGTTGACTCCATCGCTTTTGCGAATTCTCGGGCCAAGCGTTGGCGTCGCCTTTGGCGAGCTCTCTTTGAGAGAGTCATCACTTCTTTGGTGACGGAGGGATTGACAGAAATAGGCCTGCCCTGGTTGGAAGTTGGAGGAATCTCACCCGATGCGACTTTGGCATCAAACGGGGCGAGATCTTCGTTGGTGTTTTCTACATCTTCACACCAACGAGCTTTTCTCCTAGAGGAGAACTTCTTGGACTTCTTGGACTTGTGAGGGGAGGTAGATCCGGACGAGGATGATAGATGCTCCTCGAACTTTTGTTGGTCGAACTCATACTCGACCTCCTCCTCGACAGGGATCGAGATCCGCGGCTGCGACGCAACGATCTCGGCAGCGAGATCGGTGGCTCCCACTGTGGTCGCCAGATTGTTCGGCAATAGTGAAAATTGCCTTCATGTGAATTCATTGTTCCCTCACCACACCTATTTTTCTCGTTACAAAAGATCCTGTTTTTGTTAGAATCCGTTACAACGAAATCAAAGAAAAAGAAAAAGAGTTGACGAAACTTCCTTTTACAACTTTCGGCTCTAGAACAAATTCGCTAAGATCTGTTTTGTCGGTCTCTTGCTTGTGTGGGTTCCTTGGCGACGCGGAGGGTTTAATCCGTGGCCCAACCGCGCGAATCTAGATCCGTCCGGATCTACACATTTGAATGGGTATTATTCTACGAGGGAATAATATGCCGGGAGGGTATAGTTCACGCAAGGAAATAATCAATCAAATCTCGGGAATCCAAAGGCCAAGCTTTGATCGCGGAGTGTAGTTTCGTGTAGATGATTAGATCTGATTTTTACCTCTGCCGAACACCTGCCTTTATGTGAGTAGACCTGCCGAGAATCAGATCTGATCTTCAAGTCCTCAAGTCTTCAAAACTCCAAGCGTCGATCTTCAAAATTCGGAGAGTTTCGGCTCTCAAAGTCCAACCTTTTGAATGAAACAACCCATGGCCTATTTATAGGCACCCAGATCTTGCCGAGGCACAGATCTGGGCTTGAGGTGGCTCGGCCAACAAGTGGCCGGCGCACCCCTAGGTGGCTCAGCTCATGGCAGAGCCACCTGAGGTGCTCTCGGCCACCGAGACACCTCAGGTGGCTCGGCTTGGGCCGAGCCACCTGAAGTGGCTCGGTTTCGGCCGAGCCCCTCAGGGTGTTTGGGTTTTGTGGTTTTGTTCGTTGTATCCGTTTTCTTGTCCGTGATTCGGTTGTGCGGTTGATTTGTCTGGACTCGATTTGTTGACCTGATTTGGCAGTCGATCCGAATCTTGATTTGGCAGTAAATCCACTTCTGAGTTCGAGTCCGAAACCGATCTTGATTCGATCGTGATTCGTCCGAGTCCGCTCTTGTTTGAATGACTCGTTGATTCCCCGAACCGTTGGCTTGATTCCACGCTCGAATGGATGTATTACGTTGCTTGCGTACGGTTCGTCAACCTCGTCGCCTCGTTGGTTCGTCGGTTTGTGCCGAGCTATGCTAAGGGACCTATAAGCAATTTTATATGCCTACAGGGCTGCGGGTCGGGTTTTAACTGTTCATATATTATCTCCTCTACCCGAAAACACCTCTTTTCATCAGTTCTCCCTAGAGAAACCCTAGCCTCCTATCCCCCTCTAAACCGTAGTTCATTTTTGGGCGTTTTTGGGAGATTTTCGGGGGATTTCAGCAACTTCTTGTTGTTTGCAGTGAAGGGAATCATTCTTCAGCACACCTAAGGCGAGTAGCATCTCGCCCAATCCCTCTCCCATGTTTTTAAGAGTTTTTAAAATTTTTCATGAGGTTTATTGAGCCTAAGAATTATTTTCAAGTACAAATCGATGTTCTTACTAGTGTAGATGCTAAAAACCATGTGTTTCAGATCTCTAAATCCTCACCACCGAATTTTTGATGAAACCCAGATCTGGTAATTTATTTAAAAATGAGTTTTCATATTGATTACATGCTCTCATACATGTTTAGGGATTAAATGTTAGATCTAACATGCAAGATTTCATTTTCCATGTTTTATACAAATTTTACACTATTTCATATGTTTAGAACTGATAATATATTGTTTCGGTTTGATGAATTCGATTTTTAGATGAATTTTCGCAAAAATAACACAGCATGCACGAACAGGGAGGTTTGAGACGATCCTAACTGTAGGAAGGTTTGACAAGCAACCTAACTGTAAGAAATGGGTTGTCAGGCTAAGAAATGGGTTTGTTAGCCCTTATGTTTTGATGATGTTCTCACAACCACCATTATTGGTACTAATGGCTTATTGAGTGAAATTGTAGTAAGTTTATTTATCAAGATCGTTAGTGCCATTAATGGAGGATGGATGGAATATATGCTACAAAGATAATATCCAAAGGAGGAGGAGGCCAAGAGATGAAGCAACGTTAATTCAAGAACGACAAACTCGAATAAAAGCTTCATCCGATTCAAGCTAATCAAAGCTCAAGTATTGCTTTAAATATGAGGATATTAGCTTTCCTTTATGTTTATCTCTAGTGCTAGAATGTAGGCAAAGAGTCACTATGTTTACATGAAGCTATTGGGACTTACACACATGTTTTCTTTCTTAAACTTTTAAGCCGTTTTCACAAAACCTTATTTTTCACAAATACAAGAACCTATCTGCAAAATTCTTTCTTCAAACAGTTTGTTTTTAGTATCAAAAACATTTTACAAAGTTTCAGATTTTTCAGAGGTCAAATAAATATTTTACAAATATTTTAACTTGGTCAAAAACATGTTTTCCAGCATATGTCAGAAAGCGGTCGACCGGATCGGTCGACCGCACATATCATCTTTTCTTACTGGTTTCCAGAGAGGTTGTCGGTCGACCGGGCCGGTCGACCGAATTCTCGATTTTTATATCGGTCGACCGATCCGGTCGACCGACAGTGTTTCTGCTGGTTTTCTTATTTTTTCTGAAGCAGCTCACGGTCGACCGAAATTTTCGGTCGGTCGACCGACGTGATTTTCGGTCGACCGAACGATATTTCGGCCGACCGCTTTTTTCCCTTCAGTCAACACGAGATTTTTTAAACGGTCATTTTTATTTTCGATTGTCGTGCTTTCACTCTTTTGTGCTTGGCTCAGTCTGAGCTAAGACTCTGTAAAGGGGATTATCTTCCTAAACAGGAAGATTGGGTTTGTTTTTAAAATTGTTTTAATCTATTCTATAAAAACCCTACTGCTGCTTCTTCTTCCTTGAGTGAGCTAAGACTCTGTAAAGGGGATTATCTTCCTAAACAGGAAGATTGGGTTTGTTTTTAAAATTGTTTTAATCTATTCTATAAAAACCCTACTGCTGCTTCTTCTTTCTCCTTGAGCCAAACGTTTGAAAAACCAGAGAGAGTATTTCCTGTTTCTGCTGAGAAAATTTTCAAATCAGTCCTGCTTTCTTCTCTGTGGTTTTGTGTGAGCTCACCTCCCAGCTTCAGAAATTTGTTCTCTTTGCCATAGGAGCTTTGTAAGAGAGAGTTCTACATCTGTTATCTTGTGCTGTGTAGTTGAGATCTTGAGTAAGATCTACTGTGAGGGAGTGATCTGTTGAGATCAAACTGTGTAGTGAGAGAGATCGTGTGGGATCGCTGTGTAGACGAAGTTCCGGCTTCCAAACCGGCTGTGTAGTGGATTTCTCCTCGAGAGTGGGGAGCGGGGACGTAGGCCAGAGGGCCGAACCTCGTTAACACATCGCGCGTCAAGGATAACGATTCCTAACCCTCTCTTATTTACCTTGTTTGCATCTATTTACCGTGAATTGCTTGTTGTGTGTTTTAAACTGCATATTAGAGCCTTTTGACCCTAATCACCCCCCCTCTAGGGTCCAACAATTGGTATCAGAGCTTGGTCTCTATATTAATTTTTGGTTTAATCACCTTAGAGTAAAGATCTTATGGAGGCTTCTTTGAATATGCATATGTTAGAAGGACAATCCACAACTAGGCCACCTCTCTTCACCGGGAGCAATTTTGCTTATTGGAAGGCTAGGATGAGAATTTATCTTCGTTGTATTGACCTTGACATCCTAGGGCTTATTGAAAAGAAATATGTAGAGAAATCCAAAGTTGAGAACATGTCCGATGGTGAAAGGCACCTTGCCAATCTCAATGCTAAGGCTATGAACGCCTTAATTTGTGGTCTTTCCCCTAATGAATACAATAGAGTCTCCACGTGTGCAACCGCATACGAAATTTGGGAAAAATTATGTGTCACACATGAGGGAACACCCCAAGTTAAGGAGTCTAAGATTAGTGGACTTATGCATGATTATGAGCTATTCAAAATGCTTCCAAATGAATCCATTGATGCTATGTTTTCCCGTTTTACTAATATCATCAATGAATTACATGGTTTAGATAAGCAACTATCTATTCAAGAGATGAACTACAAGATACTTCGTTCCTTAACTCCGGCATGGGAGCCCAAGGCTACGGCCATCGAGGAGGCTCATGACCTCACTACATTAGCTCTTGATAGTCTTATCGGAAAGCTCAAAGTGCATGAAAAGAAGCTCAAAGGGAAGGAGAAGGAGGAAGTACCATCACGTGAAGTTGAGGAACCATCACCAAAGTTGAAGACTATAGCTCTCAAAGGAGCTAGTGACAACTCATCTTCGTCATCGGAGAGTGAAGTAGATTTTTCTAGAGAAGTGGCTCATCTCTCTAGAAGAATCTCTAGACTTATAAAAATGAACAAAAAATTCAATCCCCGATCTAATAACAAGTTTTCATCTCGTGTAGGAAAATGTTTTGAGTGCAATGAACCGGGTCACATCGCTAAGGATTGCCCCAAGCTCAAGGAGAAGTACATGAAGTACAAGAAGAAGAAGGCTATGTATGCCGGATGGGAAGAATCCGAACCAAGTGATTCGGATAGCGATGAGGAGGGAGCCAAACTTGCCCTTCATGACCCAAATGTTTGTTTCATGGCAAATGAACATGAGGTAATATCCGAGGCCGAAAGTGAATCTTTCTATATGCAATGTGATATAGCTATGGCATTAGAGGAGTTGAACTTTGAATTTAAACGAATGTCTAAAGAATACTCCTCTTTCAAAAAGTTGCATGTCTCTTGTGATATTAAGCTTGAACAACTAACAACCTCTCTTGCTCTAAAAGATGAATTGCTAGGAGATCTCGATTTCGAAAATAAACAATTAAGATCAAAAATTGAAAGATTAGAAATTGAAGGTTGTAGGACTAGACCCACTCATGTCTATGCCAATCACCATGGTAGAAATAGGTCTTATGGCTCTCACACTCGTGCATACAAAAGAAACTTTGTATGTACTTATTGCATGAGACATGGACACATTTCTACTCATTGTAGAGTTAAAGACAATGAAGATTTTTATGGTTTAATATGGGTACCCAAAGGCACCAAAACTACTAACCACCAAGGACCCAAGACATGGGTACCTAAAGCTACAACACCTTCGTCTTCTTCTTTTGTAGGGGACGTCACGGCAACGACGTAAGGAAATGTGGTACCTTGATAGTGGTTGCTCACATCATATGACGGGCAACAAAGAGTTATTTGCAACCCTATCAAGGATTGAAGGAGGCAACGTCTCCTTCGGTGGTGGTGAGAAAGGTAAAATCATTGGTATAGGTTCTATTGGTAAGAAACCCTCACCCATTATTGAAGATGTCTATTTAGTAAGTGGTTTGAATCATAATCTTCTTAGTATTAGTCAACTAAGTGACAAAGGTTTCGATATTTCTTTTAAACCGGATAAATGCATCATTAGTATGAATGGAGAAATTGTTTTTGTTGCATATCGCAAGTCTAATGTTTATATCTTTGAGATGAATGAGTTATTGAATCAAGATGTGAAGTGTCTTGCGGCCATTGATGAAAACCCTTGGATTTGGCACAAGAGACTTGGACATGCAAATATGGAGTTGATATCAAAATTGTCTAAGAAGAATCTTGTGAAAGGGCTACCTAACTTGCACTTCATAAAAGATACAATTTGTGAGGATTGTGCCAAAGGTAAACAAACAAAATCCTCTTTCAAATCCATCCATGAGGTATCAACTTCTAAACCTTTGCAACTATTACATCTTGATTTATTTGGTCCTATGCGTGTCACTTCTCTTGGAGGAAAACACTATGTTTTTGTGATTATTGATGATTTTTCTCGTTTTACATGGACAATTTTTCTTGCAAAGAAAAATGATTGTTTTGAAGAATTTGCTAATCATATTAAGAGAATTGAAAATGAAAAAGAGTTGAAAGTTGTTAAAATTAGAAGTGATCATGGTGGTGAATTTCAAAATGAATTCTTCTATGATTTTTGTGCTCATCATGGTATAACTCATATGTTTTCCGCTCCGAGAACACCACAACAAAATGGTGTTGTTGAAAGGAAAAATCGCACCATACAAGAGATGGCACGCACTATGTTAAACTCTTTTGATTTACCAAAATATTTTTGGGCGGAAGCCGTTAATACGGCATGCCATGTTTTGAATCGAGTTTTGATTAGACCAAAGCTTAAGAAAACTCCTTATGAACTTTATTATGGGAAAACTCCTTTCATTGGCTATTTTCGTGTTTTTGGTTGCAAATGTTTCATTTTAAATACGAAAGACCACCATGATAAATTTGATTCCAAAATTGATGTTGGTATTTTCTTGGGATATGCACCTCGAAGTAAGGCTTATAGGGTCTTCAATAAACGAAGCCTCGTTGTTGAAGAATCTATAAACGTTACTTTTGATGAGACTAATGTTTGCTCTCGAGTTATTTTGCCTAGAAAAGATGATGATGAGGATATTGAGGGAGGATTGGACTTCTTGCAAATAAATGACACTCCCTCCATAGAAGCTCATAAAGATATAGATAGCTCTCAAGATCAAGTTGAACCTCGAAAAGCTTGGAAATTCACATCAAATCATCCAAAGGAGCAAATCATTGGGAGTCCTTCAAAAGGAGTTATTACTCGCTCAAAAGCCTTGAGTGAGTGTGGTAACATTGCATTCTTATCTCACATAGAACCTAAAAGAATTAATGATGCTTTAAATGATGAATTTTGGGTTTTAGCTATGCATGAAGAATTAAACAATTTTCAAAGAAATGAAGTTTGGAAGTTAGTTCCTAGACCAAATAATGCTAGTGTTATTGGTACAAAATGGGTTTTTAGAAACAAACTTGATGAACATGGCATTGTTACTAGGAATAAAGCTCGTTTGGTTGCCCAAGGATACAATCAAGAGGAGGGCATAGACTATGATGAAACCTTTGCACCGGTTGCAAGGTTGGAATCTATTAGGATGTTTTTGGCATTTGCTAGTTTCAAAAATTTTAAACTCTTTCAAATGGATGTTAAAAGTGCCTTCTTAAATGGTTTTATAGAAGAGGAAGTGTATGTTGAGCAACCCCCCGGTTTTATTGATCATGATTTTCCAAACCATGTTTACCGGGTACACAAAGCTTTATATGGGTTGAAACAAGCTCCTAGAGCTTGGTATGCTCGCCTCTCTAGTTTTCTTGTTGAAAATGGTTTTTCAAAAGGAACAATTGATAACACTCTTTTTGTAAGAAAAAGGAAAAATGATTTCATTTTAGTTCAAATATATGTGGATGACATTATTTTCGGTGCTACTAATGAATCCTTGTGCAAGGAATTTTCTAAAGTTATGCAGGATCACTTTGAGATGAGTATGATGGGAGAGCTTACATTCTTTCTCGGGCTCCAAGTCAAGCAAACTAAGGATGGGATCTTCATTTCACAAAGCAAGTATGCAAAGGAATTGGTGAAGAAATTCAAGTTGGAGAATTCCAAGCATGCGCCTACTCCCATGAGTACTAGTGTTAAGCTTGATGCGGATGAGAGTGGTGAAGATGTGGACCAAAAACTATACCGAGGTATGATAGGTAGTCTTCTTTATCTCACCGCTAGTAGACCCGATATCATGTTTAGTGTGTGTGCATGTGCACGTTTTCAAGCATCTCCTAAAGCATCTCATTTAATTGCCGTTAAAAGAATCATTAAATATGTTAATGGTACTTTTAATCTTGGCTTGTTTTATCCCAGAAGCACTTCTTTTGATTTATATGGTTTTTGTGATGCCGACTTTGCCGGATGTAAGGTAGATCGCAAGAGTACTAGTGGAACATGCCAATTCTTAGGAAATTCCCTTGTTTCTTGGGCTTCCAAGAAACAAAATTGTGTTGCATTGTCCACTACGGAAGCGGAATACATTGCCGCCGGCTTATGTTGTGCTCAAGTTTTATGGATGAAACAAAGTCTAGTTGACTATGATTTGCATTTCCAAAATATTAAAATCTTTTGTGATAACACAAGTGCTATAAATATTTCCAAAAATTCGGTTTTGCATTCTAGAACTAAGCATATTGACGTGCGCCATCATTTCTTACGCGATCATGTAGAGAGACAAGATGTATCCCTAGTATTTGTTGACACAAAATCTCAACTAGCGGATATATTTACTAAGCCTCTTGGAGAGGATGATTTTTGTCGCATAAGAAATGGTTTGGGCTTATGCACTATGTGAAAGTTCTACATTGCTTGCTTGACTAGTTGTATTTTGCATTTAGTATTTCTCTTTACCCCATTTTTTATGGTGACAAAGGGGGAGAGAAATCACAGAGTATGACTGCGTGTCAGTGTGAGACAATGAGAAAGCTGTTCCCCAATGATAATGAGCTCTTGCAAATTCAACAAAGCAGTTTCAAATGTTCTGGTGCAGGGTGTGGACATCGTGTAAGTACCTGTAACGATGCAAACAGCTGCATGAGAAACATTGTGATGATACACCTAAAACATTAACACAAATGTGGAGTAGGAAAGATATGCATTTGCTTCCCCTTGCTGTTGATCCACATCAGCCTGAGATACCACAAACCCAGTCTCCCCAAATTTTATTCAAGAACGTTGATAAGATCTGATGAGACTGTTAGCCGAAGAAAAATGATGAAAGACAGTGAAGCGGCAACCAAGCTCAGCGATGTGTACCCCACAGAACTGAAAACCTAGTTTTTCTCTTGGCCTACACAGGATACTAGAATGAGACAGTGGAAATGGCTAGATAGTTGTTCAGGGCAACAGTTGAATCTGACAGTCACCGTGACCCTTGCTAAAAAGAAACTTGATAAACAATTGAAGATGCTGCCTGCAGTAGATGAATGTAAACATAAGAAAGTTGAGGTGACGAAATAAGGGAGATGCCGGGAAGGAGGCAAAGAAAAGAGGATGTGAAGCCTGCAACGTCTCTTCGCTCACCATGGGTGCAGAGGTATCTCACATTACTGCCTAGGCCAAAAGTCAGCTGGAAAGCATCATATGGAATTGGTACATAGAAAAAAGCAAGGCATTCAGCTGATGATTCTGATGAGAGAGGATTTCCGTTAAGTTCTTAAATCTTTATGAATGCTATTTTATTTGATGTGTCAGACTCACTGTTTTTACGTATTTACTCCCTTTATTAAATTGAATATTGTTACTGTTTTTCACGTTGAAGTGGTTTTTAAGTGGAGACAAATTGAATGTTTCTTACTGGCTTAAGACTTTCCTTCCTGATGCAGGACATTGCAGGGCAAATTTAATCAGCATATTGTCATATTTGAACACAGAGAAAAAATGGAAGTCGGAAAAATTCTCCTCTTAGCATTCTTCTGCAATGTTGCAGACCCCAACCGTAAGTTATCTTCCTTTATTCTTTTTAAAAACAATTCAGGTACATCTTATTTACAAGTTTTATGTGTACAGTTTTGCCAACATTCATTCACACAGATGAGGCCCAATGAGAATGAGATACAGTCGTTTTGCTTCTCGGCCATGGAGAGCCATATCTCTCTCTCACAAGAACGTTTAATGAAGATTGATATGGTAAAGAATTCGAAGATAATTATTTTCTTCTTTAGCCAATTTAACTAGTATCTGTTAAATCTCTGCATTAAATTTCCACAACCATTTAGGTCTCTTCCCCATAAATGCCGTTTGAGCATTTCTTACATGTGTGCTATGCGGCCTAAGAATCCAAGTATGGAGCTGTTGACAATAGCAAACAACTGGCCCAGACTATAAGGAAAAATACCAAGGTCGTCTGAGGGTTTGCCCGTATGTTTCCCACCCTTGTATGCTACTTTAAACATTACTGGCGGAAATACAGTAATACATTGAATCTGCATTACTAAATTGAAGCGCGGATTCACTATATGAAAGCAGATTCACTCCAGTTGAAGCCCAGATTCACTCTAGTGAATGCAGATTCACTACTGTGAATCCAGATTCACTCCAGTGAATCTAGATCCACTAATGTGGATCCCGATTCACTACTGTGAATCCCGATTAACTACTGTGAATCCCGATTAACTTCTGTGAATCCCGATTCACTACTGTGAATCCAGATTCACTACTGTGAATCCAGATTCACTTTAGTGAATCCAGATTCACTATAGTGAATCCAGATTCACTAAAGTGAATCCAGATCCAATTTAGTGAATCCTGAATCACTATAGTGAATCCTGATTAACTAGCGTACGAGAAATCAAGATTCAGTAGAGTTAGAACAGTTGAACTAACTCTATTAAATCCTATCGAGTTAGATCCAATGAATCGTGATTCACTGCAATGGATACTGTTTCCATATAAACAACCAAAACAATTTGTATATTACATTAAACATTATTCTATAATAATTTGGATTTGTTATGTGACACTGATTACTTTTGATTAAACAACACCAGAATTTTGTGAGATATTTGGCAGACAAGAAACATCACAAGGCGAGTGAAATAATTACATTAACGCCTGACAGACTTGAGATGGAGTGGAGAACGACCAAAAATACATATGATTGTGGTATTTTTGTCATGAGACATATGGAGACCTACATGGGCGGTGGTACAGCAAATTGGAGCTCTGGTTTTCATAGAGAGGGTGTAAGTGTTAAACTAAAAATGTGTTGATAATTTACAGTTAGTCTTCTTACTTAACTGTTGTTCATATCGACAGGAGCGATTAAAAAATCAGCTACATAGACTGAGGTCTATATACTGTTGCCAAATTCTTACTGAACCACCAAATGAATTGGCCAAAGAAGTAATTAGCAAAGCCCAACAGCACCATGCTGAGACTGGAAATATCAAAAAAGAGAAGAGGAAGACCACAAGATGATCTCAAAGAAAATGATAATCTGTAATCACCATAATTTACAATGTTGAAGTTTAAAGTTATTGAGTACATTGTCACTATCTGTTATTTCTAGATTTGTCATAATTTTCAATGTTGAAGTTTACAGTTATTGAGTACTATATAAGAATAGATTTGTCATAATTTCGATTTCAGCAGAGATTGGGAGATATAATCCAATTTTTTATGTAACATACAATAAAATAATCATACTTATTGTGGATTGTATGTATTTAATCTGGAATAACTGTTTGGCCATTATCTTAAGTTGAATCTACTCGATTCAAATGAGTGGATCGAGATTCACTGGGTGAATCTTCTCGATTTAGTTGAGTGAATCGCGATTCACTGGGTGAATCGACTCGATTCAGATTTAAAACCCTCACTTTCCTAACTGAATCGAGTAGATTCACCCAGTGAATCGCTATTTGAGTAAATCTCAACCTCAATTCGAGTAGATTCACCCAGTGAATCGCTATTTGAGTAGATTCACTGGAATTCACATGCTATATGAGTAAATCTCAATCTCAATTCAATTTAAAACCCTCACTTTCCTAACTGAATCGAGTAGATTCACCCAGTGAATCGCTATTTACATAACTGAATCGAGACGATTCACCCAGTGAATCGCTATTTACAAAACTGAATCGAGTCGAATCAACCAGTGAATCGCGATTCACTCAACTGAATCGCGTAGATTCACCCAGTGAATCTCGATCCACTCAACTGAATCGCGATTCACTCAACTGAATCGTGTAGATTCACCCAGTGAATATCGATCCACTCAACTGAATCGCGATTTACAAAACTGAATCGAGACGATTCATCCAGTGAATCGCGATTCACTAAACTGAATCGAGTAGATTCACCTAGTTTATCTCGATCCACTCAACTGAATCGAGTAGATTCAACTAGAGTGCACATCACACAACGTAACCATGTAATTAATAATCTAGTAAGTATATGTAGTTAATAATTACACAATTCGGAAATTTTAATAAGAAATGTATTTATAAACATGTGTTTGAAACAAAATATGTCGACTAAATTAAACATCACTTTGCTGTATTGTTTTCTTTAATGGGCATGTCCGTGCGTCATGGAAATCGATTTTTTTGCACATATTGCAAAGCCTTGGCACCTTCTTCTTCCGTTGACTAATTGATTTCTCATAATCACCAACAATTCTCCGTCCACACCCCTTGTTTCTACCTTCAATGGGAGGTTTAACGATCACTTCCGCTGGTATTTTTGAGCCAACAAAAAACTCCATTACATCATTTTTGTTCTGTGTGTCAGATTTCCAACTAGATTCACGCAAACTGTGCTTCAGCTCCTTCAACTTCCCTTCCAGGTAGTCAAGTCTCTCACCATCTAAACCTGCCAAACTCACACAGGATTGGAAATCATACCATATGTCATTCAACTTACGATTTGTAACTTCAATTGCATAACATTGTTCTGATATTTCCTTGAACTGCAATGAATGCCTCATTTCAGCACCTTTTGTCCATCGGTTCACAACAAGATGTCTTGGTATTTTTGATACATCAGCTTGGTTAAGTGCAAAAAAACCATGTTTACATACTATACCCATTTTCTCAAACAGCCTACACGTACATTGAACGTCATTGTTCAAATAAGTGTGTTTCACCTAAAATTAAAAAAACAATGTATATTAGCACCGATTAAATAAAGAAAATGACAAGTCATTGTAATGGTCACTAAATCTCGATTCAGTGATGTGAAATTTTTATTGTTTCAATCTCCATTATTAAGTTTTACCTCAAATATTTTTCCATGTCTCTTTTTGTCCTTTAAGGAAAAAATCTTCACAACATCTTCTTCTGATATACTGTCGATGCTCATATCATAACAGGATGACATTATCTCTTTCTGTACCTCATAAAACATTGTTCGAGTGTACAACTCTGCTGCATCCCTCTCCAATAACAATGGCGTGTCCATTCTTGGCATCGACTTCGTTCCTTCATAGTTTAATCTTGCGTTTGTATGCCTTTGCTTCTCCATAGCACTCTCGTATCGGAGATAAAATTCTGTCAATGTGTCAGATCTACGGTTGAATTTGTCAAAGAAACTGTTCTCACTCTCTGATATTGATGTAGTCCGCAATAAACCGGCCATTGGATCATCAGCATAATAGGCTGGAATCCATGACTCCCGAATGTTATACAGTTCACACAACCATTCATTACTTTCAAGCTTATATTCTTTCATAACATCTTTCCAACCGACTTCAAATGTTGCTGGATCTATATCTATACTCCAAATCAGTGCATTGATCTTCCTCTTGAAATCATCCATCTTCGAAATGCATTTTGCCAACTACAATATAAATATATAACGAAAGATTCAGTATTTATCTAATGAGGATTCATTATATTTGAATGCATGATTCATTACCTTTTGGTTAAATTTCTTCATTATGTGCCACATGCACAAGCGGTGACGTGCTTCTGTAAAGACAGTTGGTATAGCTTGCTTCATGGCAGGGCACTGATCTGTAACAATACACTTTGGCTCGCGAATCATGCATTTCATGAATACCTCAAAAATCCAGACATAGTTATCAATGTCCTCTTTAGCTATCAATCCTGCTGCAAATACAACACACTTCTTATAATTGTCGAGACCAGTAAATGGAACAAACTTCATGTTGTACCTATTGTATCACATACAAAAAATATAAGATTCACTATGATATATAATTACAATATTGAAAATAGTAAGAGATTAACTATAAAATCTTACTTGTTTGTGGAATATGTAGAGTCAAATGATATCACATCTCCAAATACATCGTAATTTCTTCGACCAATAACATCTGCCCAAAAAATGCGAGTTAATCGACCACCTTCATCGACTGCATAATCATAGAAAAATCCATCACTCATCTCCTTCTTAGCCGTGAACTTCTCGATGATCATTTGAGCATCTCGATCACCAATATAAAGCTTCACATCCCTACTCCAATTTTTAAACTCGGTACAGGTAGCACCAACATTAGAATAACTTCCACACAACTCTTTAGCAAAGTTATATGTTTTGTTAGGCCCCATGTTGGCTTTTGCTCCATCAAATACAAGTTTCTTATGTGCGAGACCGAGAACTCTATTTGACTTCAAAAATTGTTTCCCACTACCGGAGACCAAAGAATGAGAATGCTCTTCAACAAATGAGAGAACATTATATCCTTTCAAACCATCAAACTTAAATACGACCTTAGCTTTGCAACCACATCTACTAGATACAGTTCTCCTTCTCTTTTTCAAAATGCTACTAGACTCATCAATATCAACATCCATCTTTGATTCATTGCTGCCAGCTCTACTGCAAACAATGTGTTTAAGAAGAACTGTACCGTCCTCATGTTTCTTCTCCGTATGCCGTCTGATCTCAAACCCACTTTTACGTCCATACTCTCGGTAAAACTCTATACCATCCTCTAGTGAGCGAAAGCTTTGGTTTAGATAAGGTTTAACTTCAGCTTCAACCCGAGGTTTCCAATACATACCACCACCTGGTGATTCAAAAGGAATAGAGCTAACTTCGTCCATTCCATCTTCTCCAAAATCACTGTCCGATGCATTTATAACATGTGGTATGTAAATTTGTTCATTGCTGCCTACAACTGAAAATAAAACACCATCAATCATATGTGTTGATATACTGAATCTGGATTTACCGCTATCCATTTAGATCAAATGAAAACATCTTACAATATAAAAATTACTTGACTTATTCTAACAAGATCAAAGAAAATGGAAAAAATTTAAAACCCTCACTTTCCTAACTGAATCGAGTAGATTCACCCAGTGAATCGCTATTTACATAACTGAATCGAGACGATTCACCCAGTGAATCGCTATTTACAAAACTGAATCGAGTCGAATCAACGAGTGAATCACGATTCACTCAACTGAATCGCGTAGATTCACCCAGTGAATCTCGATCCACTCGACTGAATCGCGGTTCACTCAACTGAATCGTGTATATTCATCCAGTGAATATCGATCCACTCAACTGAATCGCGATTTACAAAACTGAATCGAGACGATTTATCCAGTGAATCGCGATTCACTAAACTGAATAGAGTAGATTCACCCAGTTTATCTCGATCCACTCAACTGAATCGAGATAAACTCAACTAGAGTGCATATTGCATAATCCAGACCACCAATATTTACCACTATCCATTTAGAACAAATGAAAAAATCTCGATTCAATGCATCAAATTCTCCATTTAAAACTCCATAAAATGTTTAAGAATGTAAGCTACAAGATAATAAGTCATATGGCTAAGTTTTTAAATACTGAATCTAGTTCCATTACAATGAAAAAAACTAGACCATGCACACCTGAATTCAAGCTCTCCATTTCAATCTCCATAAAATGTTGAGCAATGTCCAGCTGCTGGACTTCGAACAAGAGAGCTGAAGAACGATGAATGAGAGCTACTGGACGTTTTCTCGATGAACGAGAGCTGAAGAACGATGAACGATGAACGAGAGCTGCTGGACGATTTTATATATATATATATATATAAAGAAAAGGAACCCACAATTCTTCGTCTACACAGGGGAACTCACTTAGATACTCTGGGCTTGCACATTGCCACTTTAAGAACCACATCGGTTCCTGACCTTCCCCTTCCCCACTCGAGTTTCACTAACTTGACCGTCAGAGGAACCGCGAGGGAACCGGTCCCCGCCCTTTCACGGGTTCTTCTTGTCTGTGCAGCATGACCATCAAACCCCCGTTCAAGAACCTCGCATAAAGTCAAGAAGGGAGCGACCTCTCCATCACTCTCCCTTACCTCGTCCCGGCGAGGACCCATGGGGACCGATCTAGTTCCGGATCAGAACGGATCCCAGCTCGGATCCGATTGACTGTTTGGTCCTAGTCATTAACAGTTTGACACCCACTGTAGGGCCTCTCCTCTTTTTCGAGAAGACATGCCAAGTTCTAAACAAGGGTTTGATTCTACTCACCCTGAAGAACAACATTGAAGTTGCATCATCTAAGCTAAATGAAGTCAGGATTTGTATCATTCAAGTTAAGAAGGGTTAGCTTTGGCTAAGAAGAACCAACATAGGCGTAGTCCTCGAAGGCCTCAGCGACTTATCTGAGGAGTGTTTACCAAGCACACCATCTGCTAGATGGTAGAGTAATCTTCAACCCCCTAGAAAACCCTCCAGAGGAAGACACACCATAAATGTGGTTGTCTTTCTTAAAAAACAACCTCGGCTTCTAATCGCCATCACAAAATAACTCTGGCCAGAACACATGATCCGATCAAGCCAAATATCACTTAAGCTCCAATTGACAATAGCTTATATGAGCATAGGAGCAGTGATTAAGTCTGTGATAGGCGCCTTGGACCATGAGGATTCTTTGAAGGAAACTTCCATATACCAGGGATGAGTTTGTGGGAAAAGCTTAGGGCCTATCAACTGATTGTATTCTCAGGAAGAATAACCTTGGCCCTTCAACTGACGCCTACACCACTAAAGTTGCCTAAGCTTTGGTGGTCAAAACACCCGACCCGCATGATCCCCATAAGAGAAAGTTCTCCATTCATAGCATGGTCCAGCCCTAGTGCTCCCGAAGCTCCTTCGAGAAAACCGTTGTGGTTTGTTAATTCCAAGGAATACAATATTGGCTGGTGGATTCTCTCTCCAAGAGAATTTCCACCACAAAGGTACCATGTATCTTATGGTCGTGCCCCCAACCCTCACGAACCCGATCTAGAAAACGCCATTCAACATGAGTCGTGGCGTCTGGGCAGTTCCTTTTGCTAAAAGCCGGTATGCCAATCATCCGCCTTCAAGGCCTTACTGATGGTTCAGACTCAAAAGAAACCTTAGCTGATGAGATGACAAATAGACTTTTGACTCATCTTCATCTATCATCGAGTCGTCCGCTATGGTAAAGGCAAAATCTAACTAAAAAGGCTCTATATCAGCGGCCTTATCCGCTACATACTGCATTTGAAACAGAGACAACAGGATCACAAGTGATTCAACCTTCTTGAGCGTCGGATGTCTGCAATGGATACTTTCCATAAGCATGTAAATTAGAACTAATGAAATCTTATCAAATATGAATTAACTCTTATCTCGCAGGAATCAAGCCTTTACTAGGGACGAAGACCTAGGCACCCACGCAAGCCTTAGACACCCAACCTCAGGGTTGTCATTCAGCCTTAAGGCTGTCAGACCTAGTCAACTCTCAGGAGTTCTAGGTATTCGACTCCCCAGTCGAATTTTAAGCCCTTGGTACTTCTTCAGAGTAAACCCAAAGCATAACATATGGTCGAATCCTCTAGTACAACTCGACCATCATGGCTAATCAAAAACACAGACATCCAAATAAGTCCTGGGCAACCCAATATTAGGGTTGGCATGTCAACAAGCCCTTGGTACCTCTTCAGGATAAATCCAAGGCACAACCCTATGGTCGACTCCCACTGTCGCCACTTGACCATACAGGGATTACGAAGACCTAGGTACCCAACCTCATGATTGTCATTTAGCCTCAATGCCGTCAAAGATCTTGTCAACTCTCAAGAGTTCTAGGCATTCGACTCCTCAATCGAATTTTAAGCTCTTAGTACCTCTTCAGGGTAAACTCAAGGCACAACATATGGTCAAATCCTCCTGTACAACTCGACCATCATGGCTAATCAAAAATCCAGGCGTCCAAATAAGTCCTGGACGACCCAACCTCAGGGTTGGTATGTCAACAAGCCCTTGGTACCTCTTCAGGATAAACCCAAAGCCTAACCCTATGGTTGACTCCCACCGTCGCCACTCGACCACACGGGGGTTATGAAGACCTAGACACCTACGTAAAACCTAGGCATCCAACCTCATGGTTGTCATTCTGCCAAAAAGGTATCCATAAACCTAATGTATGAATATTAAGTGTATGACCAATACTTAATTGATCTAAAAACTTAAGCAGACATCTGTCAAGTTCTGGTCAATTAAACGCTCAGCCAAACTAAGGCATCAGGTGAACTAGTTGTCATAAGTCCCCAGCACGAGTTGACACATTACAACTAACACACTTCAGTAAACATTTCAGATAAGAACAAAGCTACAAAGCTAAAGAAATATAAATAATGAAGGCAAGTTCAAGAATGTAGACAAAAGTTAATTTTTATTCAATAAGAGTAAACTTCATTACAAACTTCTCTACGAAAAAAAAGAAAATAAAAAAAAAGAAAAAAAAAGAAAGAACAGACATGCAGGTCTTCAAAGCTCTCGACTAGATCCGAGAGTTGGACTTGGCGGTCTCCTAGTGGTAGCAGTTGCAGAAGATTCCCCAAGGGCCCCAACAACAGGCTCGACCTCATCGTCACTCGCTGATAAATCCAACCCGCCTTCACTCTTCTTGACATCTCTTAACAAATTAAGACAGCAGGAGACGCGGGAAGGATAGAAGCAGTCTAGAGCAGGATGAGAGTTGTGAGGCACTAGAGAAGCGAAGTAGTCGACCCTGGCCTTACATGCCAAAGCCACTTCGACCCTTCCCAAGAGGTCATGACACCAATCTTCGACCACCCTCGTTTTATACTGATCCGAATCTAGATGAACGAGTCTGTCATCTAGTTCTTTGACAAGGGTCGTGGACGTATGAAGCTATGATTGCAGCTCCTCAAAGTCCCTCCTTATCTTCTCAAGGGATAGGCGACTTGATCGAGCCTCCGCCTCAGCCTCAGCCGTGACCTTGCGACGCTTCTCGGACTCGACCTCCGCCTGTAGACGAACTATCTCCCTTTGAAGATCCTCGATGGTTCCCACATGCTTGGAGAACTAGATTCGAAAGCTCTTAAGGAGCTCTTCCTTCTCATCCAGACTCCGACGCCAAGCGCCTTCTTTGTGAGCCAACTCGCCTCCAAGATAGTAATCATCTTCTCTGCCTCCTCCTTAGCTAACTTCTCCTTCGCCAGATTTTCTTAGCATTCCAGGGAACGTTCAAGTCGATTGAACAAAGCGTGCCCCAGCAAAGTCCCCCGAGCCAAACAAGCTTGAAGAGCTTGGTGTATGCCAACACTTAGCATATCCTCCAAAATCCTCCCGCTAGCACCATTCTCCATCTGGTTTGACAGAGTTCCAGTTCTCCCCTCAATGCTGTCATCCACCTTAATCGGCTCCTTGCCAGGATGATGAGATGCCTCAGGAATAGTACTAGGGCCGACAACATCCTCCTTGACCGCTAGGTCTATTGTCTCCCTACCAGAAGAAGACTCGTCTATCCACTCCATATTTTCCAAGCAGTTAAGCTGAGTTACCAGTGGACCTATCCCAGTTAGTTGGGGCCCCACAACTAGTTCGATTGGGCACCACCTCTCGACCCTTTCCCTCCCCCTCAATTTAGAGGTAATTTCGGTTGCTTGAGGCATCAAGACAGCCACCTCCTTAGAGCTGAAGGCCTCCCTCAGCTTCTTATGGGGTCTAGTAGTAGAACTCGATCCCTCAGTCCCTTCATTCCTCTTGCGACTTTCCGACAACAGAGGAACGAAACTCGCCCTTGCCTGGAAGCCAGTGGAAGATAAGATCATGGATATGCCCACCGTTTGAAGAGACACATCATCAAATAGAGCATCGCTCTCCCGTGACCCAACATAAGAATGGACCTTTTCCAGGTCCATCATCTCGAAATCACTAAGGGTGACTAGCCTCAAAGCGTCTTCATTCACATCCAGCCAGCCCGAGCAAGCGAAGACGTTGTCGCCACCATAGACCCACACAAATCTCCTCCTCTAGTCCTCATCCAACTCCAAAGAGATAGAGACAACCTGGAACTCACCACGATAGTGGTAGAAGTAATGTGGGTCCTTCTCAGCCGACCTCACGCTGATTAGATGTCCAAGCAATCTCAAGCTTGGTTGGACTCTAATATGGTCGCAAACGATGATGAAAGCCACCAGAATCCCCACAACATTCGGATAGAGCTGGGAAGGAGAGACCCCTAAAGTGGTGTGCACCTCCTTAATAAAAGGGTGTAAGGGTAGTCGTAAGCCATGCTCCAAGTGGGTCAAATATAATGGCACTCGACCCTCGCCATCATAATACACTGGCTCGCTCATCTCCGGCGCTGCCAAGGTGAGAGTCCGGGGCATATTGTATTAATCATATAACCCACCAGATTGTCCATATGGACCCTCGAGCGGATAAGTAGAAGAATATCGAGCCTCTCCTTACTATGGCCAGAGGTTAAATCTTGAGAGGCCATGGAATACTTTTTCTTAAAAAAGCTTGGAGGAATATCAGGAATTTGTCAGAACGAAGGTTCGTAAAAGAACTCTCTTAACATCAAGAGACCATTTATAAGTTTTTGTAGAAATGCATGGGAGGATTTCAAAGGACGCGGTGATTTTCAAAGCAACCAAGTCAGATCCACTTTGGAATCTAAAGCAGTTCATTTGAAACACAAAACGCCGCCCTCATTTAATGCCCGACGTTCCAATACTCGAAAAAAGCGGAAGATCCTCCATTATGTCCATAACGTTTTGTTTCCCAAAATGACAGTTCAGATCTTTGATAACGTCAGCCATGAAAAGAGGAGTCATGATGGGTACAAAAGGATGCTCGATGATGTCAGCCACGTCTCTAAGACGAAGAATTCTTAGTTTCTCCTCCTCATCAGCTTGTATTGATCAGAGTATATCTTATTTCACTTGGACCCGACTAAAAGTTGACTTCAAACGAAAAAGGCTAACTGTTATGGTGTTTATTAACCCAAGATACGGGTATTTACAAAATGATACAATAAGAGTCTTAGCAAAATGACCTCAACCCACTTAAGTGGCCCAAGCCCAACAGAAGCCTCGCCCCCGCCGACTCATCAAGTAGACATTCTCTCATGCCGACGCGAAAGGCGGGATCAGTCGACCATATCGCCTAGGATGACCCACCTAGGGCAGTCGACCATTCACTTGGCCACTTATGGAGACGACTTAACAAACATTCCCTGCTGTCTGCTAAGTTGAAGACTCAACCCTGCCTCAAGCCTCTCCCCCAGAGCATATGTCAGTATTTCAGTCCACCTTGGACAAGCCTTATCCAGATTTTGGCTTGATGGTCTCCAAGACTTGTCAGCTGCCCACGTGCCTTCTACCACGCTCTCAAGCACTTCTCGAAAAATATGGAGACACCCTCTCCCGTATTGAAGTAACTTCCCCTCCAGTCGCCAGCCGACACCTATAAAGTGAAGGATGACTCAGCATGCCAGCGTGCCTTCTGCCACACTCTCAATCACTTTTCGAAAAAATGTGGAGACACCCTCTCCCGTATTGAAGTGACTTCCCCTCTAGTCGCTAAAGTGGCTAGCCGACACCTGTAAAGCGAGGGATGACTCGGCTCTTAGCCCGCACGTCATCACCGCCTCCCTATGCTAGGTTAGAAGTGACGTATTTTGATCCCTGCGATGGAGATATATACATGTATATTCCTAACCTCAAAGGGGGGCAAGACCTAAGAAAAAAGCTCAAGCTAAGGCTTTCTCTCTCTCTCTCTCTCTCTTCTCTCTCTCTAAAAAAAGAAAAGGAACCCACCGTTCTTTATCTACATAGGGGAGCTCACGTAGATCCTTTGGGCATGCACATTGCCACTTCAAGAACCATATCGGTTCCTCACCTTCCCCTTCCCTACTAGAGTTTCACTAACTTGACCGTCGGAGAAACCACAGGGGAACTGGTCCCCATCCTCTTACGGATTCTTCTTGTCTGTACAGCATGAACATCAAGCCCCCGTACAAGAACCTGACATAAAGTCGAAGAAGGGAGCGACCCCTCCATCACTCTCCCCTACCCCATCCCGACGAGGACCTAGGGGGGACCGATCCAGTTTTGGATCAGAACCGATCCCAACCCGGATCTGATTGATTGTTTGGTCCTAGTCATCAACAATGTAGAAGAGTCATAAGGTGTAGAGATAGGTTTAGAGTTATGAAAATTGAATTTGATCAGTATTTTTTCAATACTATGAGAAAGACTCAAGGATAGTCATCTAGTGTCTCTAGAGATTTTCATCCCAAGTATCATGTCAGCAAGACCTAAGTCTTTTATGTCAAAGTTCTTGGAGAGATAATCCTTAACCTTTAAGATTTCTTCAAATGTTGTTCCAAAGATAATGATATCATCAACATAGAAACATAGCATGACATAGTCATTGTTTATCACTTTAGAATAGACACACTTATCGTGTTCATTCACAATGAAGCCATATTGTGCAATGACTCTGTCAAATTTCTGGTGCCATTGTTTAGGAGCTTGTTTTAGACCATACAGAAATTTAACAAGTTTGTAGACTTTATTTTCCTGACCTTTGGCAATAAAGCCTTTAGGTTGATTTATATAGATTTTTTCATCTAAATCACCATTTAGAAAACCAGTCTTGACATCCATCTGATGTATGGTTATCTTATGAATAGCAGCAAAGGCCAATAATACTCGGATAGTTGAGATTCAGACTACAGGAACTATGTATCAAAGTAATCGATGCCTTTTTGCTGAGTATAGCCTTTAGCTACTAATCTGGATTTATATTTATCAATGGAACCATCTGCTCTAAGTTTTTTCTTGAATATCCACTTACAACTGACAGGTTTACAACCTGGAGGTAAGTCAATGAGTATCCAAGTATAGTTTTTCATTATTGATTTTATTTTATTATCAATGGCTTCTTTCCAGAAAGGAGATTCAGGAGAATCCATTGCTTCCTTAAAGGAGCTTGGATCACCTTCAACAATAAAAGTAAAGAAGTCTTCTCCAAAATCCTTTTGAATCTTACCTCTTTTACTTCTTCGAGGTTCAATATCAAGAAGCTGAGAAGAACTAGAAGATGGTAAATCAGAAGGAAAAGATGATCTAGGATTTTATGAGATTTTGGATTTGAATGGAAAAATGTTTTTAAAGTAGACTGCATCTATAGCTTCAATGATAATATTATTGGATATGTCACTGATTTCAGAATTAATGACTAGAAATCTATAAATATTACTATCTAGTGCATATCCAATAAATATAACATCAATAGTCTTAGATCTAATTTTTTTCTTCTTAGGTTCGGGAATAACTATCTTAGCTAAGCAACCCTAAACCCGAAAGAAGTTCAACCTATGAGTTCTCCCCTTCCAATATTCATAAGGAGTTATATCATAAGATTTATGGGGAATCCTATCAAGAATGAAGCAGACAGAAAGAAGAGCTTCACCCCAGAGATTTTCTGGTGCTCCTGAACTGAGTAACATACAATTCACCATGCCCATAAGGGTCCTGTTCTTTTGTTCAACTACCCCGTTAGACTATGGTGTATAGAGAGCAGTTACCTCATAAAAATACCATACTCTTGGCAACATTCAGACATTTCATTTGAGGTATACTCCCCCCGATCAGATCTTAAGATCTTGATCTTCTTTTCAAGTTAATTCTCAGATCCAGCTTTATACACCTTAAACCTATCCAGAACTTCATCCTTAGTTCTGAGAAGATAGGTGTAACAATATCTGGAGTGATCATGTATAAAAGTCACAAAATATCTCCTACCCCTCGGGTGAGAACTCGGTTCGAGTCACACACATCACTATGAATTAATACGAGAGGTTCAAAGTTTCTAGTTATATACTTAAAGAGTTTTTTTAGTGTGTTTCCCTTGAACACAAATCTTACACTTAGATGAGGGATCATGAGATGATTTGGGAATAAGATTCAATTTAATCATTCTCTGTAAAGTTTGAAAGTTTACATGTCCAAGTCATCCATGCCAAACATCACAAGATTCAACAATTTGAGCAACATGAGATTTAGGAATTTTATTAGAACTGGAATTGATTGTATTGAGTTCGAAAAGACCATTATAGATAAAACATTTCCCTATGAATACATTGCTCTTTGTAATTACAAATTTATTGGATTCCTTTATAATCATAAGTCCAGCTCTAAGAAGAAGAGATTCACTGATCAAATTACAGCGGAGAGAAGAAACATGACGAATGCCTTGCAGATTGAGAGCTTTTCCAGAAGTCATGGTGAGCTCTATGCATCCACTTCCTATTATTTATTTGGTGGAGTCATCTGCTAAGCTTATGCTTCCTCCATGTGATTCTTGGTAAGTTGAAAACTAAGAGCGATCATTACAAATATGAATATTAGCCTCGGAATCCAAATACCTATCAGTGGAAGAAGTAAAAGAATTTACAAGATAGGATAAAGAGGCTAACCTAAAGGAATTTGAATTTTTTTAATCATATTTACTTTATTAGATTCATTTCCTTTTGGAGCAGGTTTTTTCGGTTCCTTCTTCCTATAGAAGCAGTTTGGAGCCAAGTTGTTAGTTCTACCACAGACATAGCATAAGTTTCCATCAGACTTATAGTTGGAAGAATTTGGATTTGATTTGGAGGATGATTTATTGAAGGATTGCTGGTTTTTCTTGAATTTCTTCCCTTTGGGTTTGAAATTCTTAGATTTACACTTATCATCTATCAAGTTCACTTTAGCTTTCATTTCGGTCTTGGTTTTTGAATTTTGTCTATGCTGGTCTTCAATACGAATAGCCTTGAGGGCTTCAGTTAATGTTAGATCTCTTTGCTTGTGTTGGAGATCTCCAGCAAATCTAGACCAGGAGGGATGGAGTTTGTCAATCAAACAGAAAACTTTAATGTCATCAGTAAAGGAGTTTCCCTTTGATTGGAGGTGACGAATGAAATCTCGGAATTCATGAATTTGTTCATTTATAGGTTTGTCATCAACCGTCATGAACTTATCGAAGGAAGAGGAGGTGAAATGCAGAATTCCGGCATCGTCAAAACCATATTCTGGTTTAAGAGCATTCCATAGGTCTTTAGCACTTTTGAACTCATAATATTGGTTGTCCGCAAGTGCACTAAGAATCCTATGGCAATAATGATAGTTTATTTCTTTTGGTTTCATATGACTAGAGAAGGAACTAGCACCGGAAGCAGAAGTTGAAGGAGTAGGTTATTCAGGATCAAGAGAGTTGGAGGTCATAGGTTGAGATCCAAAGGATGAGGATTCAAAGGTGTCAATGGCAGATAGGAGACATGAGATGGTGAGCCAGTATCTCATCTGATTACCCCACCGTTTATAGTTAACATCGGTAAACTTCTCAGGTTTGACACTTTTAGAATGATTAGAGTTAGACATAAGTATGATTCAAGTTAACTAGTCTAGGTATTTGAAATCTGAAGGGAATGAAAGGGGTTTGTCAATACTAATCGACTAGTTACTTAGGAGTATGACTTTAAGGATGAGTTTGATGCTAAATTTTTTGTAAACTAGTAATATTAACAGAACAATTTAATTTTTTTCTTCGGATGAACAATAACTGTAAAATATTCCCGGATGAACAACAACAATTTTTGTGAACAGTAATAATAAATTCTTTTCCCATTCCAGATTAAAAAAACAACATCTATAAACTTTTTAATCTTTTAGATTGTTAGATATAAATCAAATAATTATGGTTATAGCATGCAAAAAACCAAAATAAAAGAAACAAGAAAATCTGGCCTGATCGAGAGCAGTCGTGTAAACACTACTCTAGAAGATTAATAACCCGTCTTTCGCCCAAAACGCAGAGGATCCCCTCTCCCCTAGCGGTAAAACCCCCCGGAATTGGCCGACCTCTATATTCGGGCGATAGTGAAGAGCTTCTGTTCAGATGAAGACGGTTGTCCAAAATAAAAGTAATAATAACCGAGAATTTTTAGAGAGAGGGAGAGAAAATAGTTCTTGTTTTACAGAAGAAAAGGAGAGGAGAGAAGTCTTGATTGTGATTTTACGAAGTGAGAAACCCTCTGTATTTATAGGGTTGAGCACCCCTCATAGCCGTTACAAAACCGCACGTTACTCGCAAAATTCGCGAAAACGCTCAGCCATTATGCAAATTTCCCGCAGCCGTTCCACACATTTTCAATAAGAAAAACATGTAAAAAAAGTTCGAAAAAAATAAAAAAAAAACACGTGCGCATACGGCGGGGCGAGGTGTATGCGCTTGTGTATGTTATGCAAAGCCCAAACAATTCAAAGCCCAAAACACCACATTCTTAGGGATTCTCAAATCCCAATGAGAGGAGAAGCAATTTAAACCTTCAACTATTCATCTCACTAAACAATGTGGGACTATTCATTGAAGGCAAAATTGCCTTTCCCCCCCTACAATGCCAACATTTTTGTAGTATCAAAGGTTGATGCAAGAGTTTTTCTTCTACTGAAAAGAGCGAAGTCCCTATTTACTGACAAGGGATATTTATATTTGATTGTTTAATGCTTCCGAAGGATCCAGTCCTAATTCCAAAACGTTTAAATGAAAATAAAGAGATATCCAAAGCTTTATATTCTAATCAAATATTGAGTTAAAATTAAGCATTGGATACACACATATCTTAAATTTTAAAAAATCGCAGCCTAGAAGATGGATATTTTAAACATCTCTCAACCTTTCAAATAGATTCTTGTTATTATTTTCTATTAAATTTATTCTAAGTTAATTCTCTGTCTCCTCTCTCATAATATTGATTGACAATAGCCAATGTTATTGGAGATATTTGCTAGCTGTTGTTGGTCATGGTCAAAATAACATCGAAATGTCATTGGACAAAAATTAACATTGTTAAAATTTATTATTGGTGTCTAGAACACAAATCAAATCTAGTCGTTCTATTTGATATAACATAGGACATTTGAGAATCTCTTTTAAAATATGTATATTTTAGATTGTTTAAAGTTAGAAAATAGTTGGAGAAAATATAGATGAGTTACCGGAAAGAGTTACAACATATAAAAGGACTTTCACGCAAACTCGCCAAGAGCCAATCACCCCAGAGTCCAGACAAAGGAATCCAATAGCATCAAAAATCGAGCCACTTTTGCTTTTCAAAAAGATCCTGTCCCCACATCACATCCATCGGATCCCCATCCAACGGTCAAAACCCCCACCTAGACGTGTCAACCCAACTTCTCTCCCGCTTCCAAGAACCCCACCTTCCATATAAATACCCAATTCCCTAAACCCACGTTCCGTCAATTTTCTAACGATGGACGAGACGCAGTCGATCCCCTTCCACCTCCTTTCTAACGATGGACGAGACGCAGTCGATCCCCTTCCACCTCCTGCCGTTAGGGTTCCGTTTCCATCCCACAGACGAAGAGCTCATCAATTACTACCTCAAAAGCAAGATCAACGGCAAGATCAAGGCCGCCGACGCCGCCGTCGTCCCTGAGATCGATGTCTGTAGATTCGAGCCTTGGGATCTACCGGAGAGGTCGCCTATCAAATCGAACGACCCTGAGTGGTTCTTTTTCGCGCCAGTTGACCGTAAGTATGCGAACAGTGGCCGGTCGAACCGGGCAACGGAGGCTGGATACTGGAAGGCGACCGGCAAAGACCGGTTGATCCGGTCTAGGGTTTCGCGTGAGAAGCCCGCTGTGCTCGTTGGGATGAAGAAGACGCTGGTTTTTCACCGGGGGCGTGCGCCGAAAGGATCGAGGACTAATTGGATCATGCACGAGTATCGAACTGTTGAGCCTGAGTTTGAGAACGGTGGCGATCAGGTGAGTATTTTTAGGGTTTCCCCTTTAATTTTACTCTAGTTGAGGTTCTCGTCGAATGTGTGATGGAAAGCTCTCATTTGAACGGATTGTGGACCAAAATCAAGTGAAAATTTTGATATATAGTAGTTGTAACCTGAAAAAATTGATTATAAAAAGTGTTACATTGATATGCGCTTGATTATGATTCTGGTTATGATATCTCTACCACCATCATCATGGGTGAATGGATGGGATGAGTTATTTTCCAGCATTTTAAGCATTCTATTTATCCTCTTTTGCCTTTATTTTAGGGGTAAAGCTATACTGAACCCCCAAGAACTTTCAGAGTCTGAGAGTAAACTCCCGAAAACTTTTGAAATCGTAATAACCTCCAGATAACATCTTGAACTGCAGAAAACTTCCAATTTCTGCATTTTTGCAGATAGCCTCATAAGTTCGAACTGAAAAACAACATAAAAAGGCATTTTGAAAGTTATTTGATGCTTAGTTTAATTTATCCAAAGATATTGGGCGTTTTCTGTTATTAATGGGGATTTAATGTGATTTTGAAAGTTATTGGGAGTTTACTACAAACAATGAAAGTTCTTGGGTGTGTAGTGTAATTTACCCTTTATTTCACTCAATCTGATGCTTTTAGTTTGATTTGACTGAGGTTTATATCATCTGTAGTCCTTCATGAGCTTTATATTCTATTATATATGGGAAACACTGCTTTAGTTTAATGATAGCATACATAAATGTCATCCAAAACCTTGACAGAAAGTGGTGAATATTCTATTGTGAATGAAAAAAAATTCATGTTCTTGTCTGTGTTATAGAAATTGCTTTAAATGCCTCAATGTGATCAATTTACTAATGCAATTCTCTACCATGATCAGGAAAGATATGAGCTACTTGAGATTCTAAATAGGGCTAATTGCAGATACAACCCCTCAACATGGGTGGAGGTGCATGCAAGAGAGTGGTGTCAAGTGACACCGCCCTATTTGATAAATTGAAAACACACAGCTTAATTCCTGACCAACTGCACAGTAACATCATTACTTTAAAATAAGTAACCTATTAAGGGGAGAATGACCCAAGCCCAAAAGAAAGCGATCCACATAAAGATGACTCATTAATTTAAAAGGTCAAATTCCAAGATACCATATACTAAAGTGAGCAATAAATTTTAAAAAAAAAAGAGAAAATAGATGTTATGTATTCATTGATATATTTGCTTATTAAGCAAGCATTAAGTTTACCAATTACTTTGGCTTTCGCATAAAGCTCATTTTGTTTGCAATAAAATTTTAAAAGAATCATTGGCATAATCAAACGAGAGATAAATAGATGAATGCTGACAGAGTAAGTTACACATAAAAGATGTATTTAATGGTATTTCAAATGAAGCTATTAAGCAACAATTTCAAGCACGTGAGGACATGTGGAGGTCAATTTTTATTGTATTTAGTTAAATGTATTTTTCATATCTCATTAAAGTTCAAGATACATGAGTGTAATATAAGTAATATAGCTTTCTTATATATATTGTGACACCACTACTATAAATTCTTGGCTCCATCACTGCCCCTATTTTGTGAGGTTGTGGCCACTGATATCCCTCACTATTTTTTTCCAGCTCATACACCCTTAAACTTCAAGCAGCATTATTTTCTAAGTTAAGTTGAAATGTCATGTAGGAATCACGTGATGATAAATTACTTTTGCGCATAGTTTAATTGGTAGAGAAAACTATATAGTCCCCTAAGTTGAGGTCAAAAAAGTAGAGCATATCAGATTTAGGGGGTGTAAGTGAGAATGAAAGTTTTAGCAGGTGTAAGTGGCTATTGGCTATACACCACGATATTACAGGGGAAATCTGCAATTAACCTTTCTAAATATAAACCTTGAAATGTTTGATTGCTCTTGCATCCAAATTTTGGTCTCACATTGGAACATCAATCATAACTATCTGAGCATTTATGCAACTTATATTGCGGCTCATTTTCAGTAGCGTGTGATAAAAGGTGCTATATGTTGAGCCAATATGTTTGGATTTGTTGATTTGGGGAATATTTCAAGATTACCTGTAAAACTCACCAAATTTCCTGATCTATGAGAAGATAGTAGGAGAGGGGAAGGAGCAAAAATGCCACCAGCAGCTTCCTCCCCCTCCTTTTCTTCCTGCTTAGTTGGAGTGGATTTTAATATTGCTTTTGTAATACACCTAAATGGCTAAACTCAAAATGTTATCATATTTATTCATGTTTTCTAATTCTTCAAATTCTTGAAAATCACATGTGCAATAATATGTTTTAGTGTAAGTTACTTGTAATGCACGTAAGCTTCTTTGTTTTATTTGTTGTAACACACAAAAGCTTGAAAAATGGTTGTTTCTAAGATCAGTAGTTACGCATGGGTGTCGTGCTCCTAAATGGGCATATAAATTCTCCAAATTCCAGATACATGAGATGATCTTTATATGAATCTTTTCTTTTGTCTAAATATATGTGGTTTTCACTCATAAGATATGTGCGTTGGTTGTTATCATTTATGGAAGAAACTATTTTGAGCAAAAGGCTCTATAAAATGATTATTTTTTTGTTAAAAAAAGAACAACATTGGACATATTGCATCTTATATAACTTTGATATAAGTGACAATTAAATTTTTTTATGTGTCAATTACGGATGGCACATGTGATATCCAGGCGGGCATGCCTTTTTTTTGTTGGAGGAAGTGGCTGACATATCGTAGGGGGTCCTTTATGAATCAGTTTAGTGTTGGAACTTAGTTGCTACTTTGCTTTTGCTATGCAATTTCTTTTTTTAATTTTTTCCCTGTTTATCCTTTGAGAAAATGATTGCATCTGTTTGGACCAAAATAATATGCTAATCTAGTTATCCTGGATATAGGTGCAGACACGGACATGAACATGGTTATGGACACGGACACAGTAGCTTTGTAAAATGTAGGATACGGGGACACGTGTGTGTGTATATATATATATATATGTATATATATATATAATATATATATATATATATATATATAATATATATTAGATTATTGAATTAAAATATCTATTACATTTATATGTTTCTTTCTATTATCTATAACAATTAAAAATCAAGTTAAATCAAACTACTACTAAGGTTTAACAACAAAAGTTTGTGAGATAATACGATGGGTATTGTTCAAACTAAGTAATGGGTTTTTGAGTTCAAAAAGCAGTTGGTTTTGATTCCCATATTACCAAAGAAACTAGTTTAGGGTATAACTAAAATCTGGTTTTTGCTTTGAACCACACGTGTTTATGTCGTGTCCGCGGAGAGTGTGTAGGACACGTGTCAGACATGGACTTGACATCCAGAACGCCGTGTCTGAGTAACCTAGGTAATGATTGATAGGTTAAACTTCAACCGAGACCGTTGCACATGAACTTATTTAACATTTATCACTTGTGTTCTATGTTACCTGGGTATTTCTATCATGATGCCGTACCCGTACCTGTACCCGACATGTACTTTTACCCAAACTTCATGGACACTCCTTGGGTATATGTATACATTTATTCAGACTTGCTCTCAATTATATGATATATGTTTTAATTTAAAACAATTGTCATACACATCTTTGATGTATATTTTACACTTCATCTCCATTTCATGAAAAACTCGGTAGCCATGGATCAGGTTTGTTTCAACCCATACCCAAGCTTAAAACTAAGATATAAGAGGGCCATTTGAGTGTCTAGTTCAAAAATGAGTAGCTTCCAATTTATAATCGTCAACATAATAAAAGAAACTTAACAATGTGATAGGAATTTCAATTCTAATGGTACACGAACTGAAATAATAGTGATAT
>NC_033795.1:68464065-68469012 GCF_001876935.1 Asparagus officinalis | reverse complement strand
TGTCCCCCTATACCCTACATTTTACATATTTACTGTATCCCATATTCGCACCCACATCTATACTTGTAACCATAATTGTAACCATACCCATACCTGTACATGTTTCCGTGCAACTTAGATTGTGTGTCTTCAGTCTGGAATGAATGTGGGCTGAAATTGAATGAAATGGTTTCAAGCAAAGAAATGAGTATATGTATGGAGGCACATGCTGTTCAAGCAAAGATTTCTTCTTGTCAGTAAAATGTTTTCGGAACAAAAGATTGTATAGTAAGATTTATACAGGTTTGTGGTGAAAGGAGGAATTTGAAACTATTAAAGTGAAGGGAAAAGTTGTGTCTCCCACTTGGTTCTTTTCCTTGATTTCTTTCATCCAAATCTTGTCTGAGTTGTTATCCTCCAACTTCAAAACTCTGATTTCTACCATTTAATTTCCTTTACAGCAATATGTACCACTTTTTCTAGGAAGTATACTATCCAATATACAAGCATTTAATTTCAGCTATAAAGAAGTTTTTAGGATAAACTCATCAGCAAGCACACACTTACACGTGCACACACCTACCGACACACTGCACTTACCTGCGCAGATGCGCACACAACGCACACCATAGTCACACACAGAGATTGCTATGATGCATTGTTTTAAATATCCCCGATATGGCCCGATATATCCTTTTACACGGCTTGCTGCAACCAATATGATCTCTAAAATATCCTTTACTCCATTTTGGCTATTTTGGGCAATATATCCCCGATGTAGCCGATATATTGGCTGATATATACTTTTGTATGACTTGTCACAAAATAATATACTACATTGGGCAATTTTTGGGGGGAGACATCATGTTTTCCCATTTATCAAATGACATTTTGGCCTACAAAAGAGTCTGACGATATGTAGCAATGTTGATTTGACTTTTTTTGTTTTATAAGGTTGATTAGTGATCCTAAACATATATTATTTACATTTTGTATGTTTAGATTTCATTAAGTATGTTGCGATAACATTTTAGTACATTATATGATATATGCAAACATCTGTTTTGGCATTCCGATATTTACCACATATCCCCAATATTTCCCCAATATCTGCAATCAGAAATGAGTTTTGACCATCCGATATTTCCCCAATATCCAATAGTTAAAACCTTGCTATGATATTGAGAAACTGGATACCAACACAGAAAGCGGTGCTGAAATAGGACACTTTTTTCCTCTCCAAATCCAGACATGAAAGCATAACTGTGTACCTACTTGTTTGTCAACGACGTCTATATGTCTATATGAATATGTATTTCTATATGAAAGAACCTCAAAGCAGATAGATGGACAGCTGGTTACTATTGTCAAAAAAAAAAAAAGAAGGATCTCACACTCTACGTATGCATATCCTTATGGAAAATACTAGTCAGGTCGGGAAGTGTGAAAATGTGCACTACAATTGGTGGGATGTGTTGAGGGGGGAATGGATGATCAAACTCTCTCTAAGAGGCGTAGTGCATGTTATAGATTTTTATGTGACATTTGCATTGCTATTATACTATGCTATCATATATTGCCTTGTTAGTTTGTAAAGGATTTTACCGTGACATATGTTCATGGAGAAGCGCATACTTGACTTCTTGCACCAATTATGGATTCATGCTTGGCATTTGGACAACTTGAACTAGCTTCCTTGCTGTAGATAACAGTGCTCTCATGCTGATTCTGACATATGTACTCTCTTTCATTTTTTGGCAGGGTAGCTTTGTTCTTTGCCGACTGTTTAAAAAGTCTGAAGAGACGCTTTCCCCTACCCCGGCCAAGTCTTCTCCAAGCAGTATGTCCCAAAGAGAAGATGGCTTGGAAGAAGAATTTGCAACATCATCAACTCGAGAGTCACCCGAGTCGCACCTGCAAAAAGAGTTGCAGCCTTTGCCTATCACATTTAACAAGCAACCAGCAGATATCAGGCTGGCTGATGAAGCAAATTACTTGGTATCTCATCCCATTAAACTAGAAGAAAGACATTGCAACAGCAATATGACTTTAGATGCCGGTGAATGGGAGACTAAAAATACTGGAGTGGAGGTGAGAATTTCTGAATATTTCTCTGTATAGTTTGGCAAACGCTATTTTCCATTTCTTATGCTCTCTACTTCTTACACACTATTGAACTAAGATAATAGATCCTAAGCAAAGCTTGTTTCTGCTGTAAATTCAGGATCCTCCTTTGTTTGATGATTTAGCACAGTTCTTAGGTCCAGAATATGAGCATCTATTTTCTGATGATCTTCCACAAATCAATTCACTGACGTTAATAAGTTCAGATTATGGAATAAATTCTGCTGATGACCAGACTCAGGCTCAGTATCAGACATCTGAGCAAGACTCTGTTTCTGCGTTATTAGATGCTATGCTCAGTACTCCAGAAGAATATTCTGCTGATGTGGCGGATTGTCGGGGAGAAACAGAGGCTGTTTCTGATGGTCAAATTTCTATGATTAATGACACGGATAGTTGTATGAGCAGTTATGTTGATTCAGAAGCTCTAAGGACGCAGGTGAGAAGGCTTATTTGAGACTAAAGTGAAAACGTTTCTTGAAAGTTAATTTTACTGATGAAATTAAGTATTAAGTTTCACACGCTCTTTTTTTATGTGCATTTTCATGATTTTAGGGTGGCCTTGGTCTGGAAACCGAATCAACCTTCTATTTCCAATCCATGGAAATTAGAAACTTGCCTGTCCGTTATTCCAAGTTTGGTGAATATTCAGTTGGTCCAGCCAATTCCATTGGAGATAACATCAACATCAGGCATCGAAATCGAGAAAATATGACCAGCTCATTTGCCTCTTCATTCAATTACCCTGAGCAGCAGGGCATAGCAGAGAGGAGGATTCGGTTGCAAAGCTCAAATCAAATGAAGAAAATATCCAAACAAGACAACTACATTAATAAGATGAAATTATCAAAGGTAATATATTTCATATATTCTTTGGCATTAAATTTGTGACCCATTGCCTGCAAGGGATTAACCATCTGATGTCTTTAGGCCGAGGAACATGAGAAGAACAAGGCTGATGAACAAACAGAAGACTCAGAGCCTACTGTTATTGATAACAGTGAGCAATTCTCCTCTGATGAAGGTAAATATATGCAACGGATATGCTGTTTTAATAATCAGCAGTTTTTATATTTTCTCTTAATACTACCATGCTAATCATGCGGTTTTCTCTGTTGATATAGATGAAACTACCTCTCCAAAGTCTACACTCGTTTCTTCTTCCGATGAACATGAGGAATTGAGATTGAGAACCCAACAGCTCCAAGCTGACAATGATTTTAAACTGGGAAGCTCTTCTCTGCGTCAGGAAGTACCTAGGGTTGGTTCATTCCCTATCGTCATAGTTGGGGTGGCTGTATTTGTTATATTCCTGCTATTTGCTGGAACTTTGGTGCTCTTGAACTCTTGTGCTGCCTGAGTAGACGGAGTGCTATTTTCATCACCACAACCACATACAACATGGTGATCCTGAAGCATTCATGGGAGGATAAAGGGTCATTTTGAGAAATTTCACTGTTCCATTTGTAGTTCAAACCTTCTCACTCCTAGAGGCGTAGTTCTGATAAGATTTGTATTTGAGTAGATGGTTATGCAATATTTTGCTTTGTTTGTAATTTTTGTTGTTGTATATAGCTGTTTAAAGGAAGAAAAAGAAGAAAGAACGTGGCCAGAGTTGAGTGCCAATTTCTGTACTGAAAAAAATGCGATTGTGTTTGCAAAGAGAAGCAGCCTTGTCATATTCTAGCCATATTGCATGGTGACTGCATAACCTATTGTCTGGTTCACAAGTAGCGGGTAGGCATTGTAATATCTCGTTATAATGCTTCTTGAAATATTTGGACATTCCTTCCACGTATAGGGCTCCTCGTTACCCATGTACCCAAATTGTAATAAAGGGTTTACTATTTTTTTATTTAATATATATATTTGAAAGTTATACATAGATTGAATAATGTTAGACTATAGTTTGTAGACTGTGTAATACCTTTTATAAAGAAAATAAGTAGTATTATACCCAGCCTATAAATTTTGTTGAGCACTAATCAACTGTTAAAGAAACATTCTCTTACGTTATTATGAATGGTTGAACTTGTGTTCCATAAGCCTAAATTCTCACAATTGCATCATCAAACAGATTCCAGAGGCTTCATAATTGGACGATGGTGCATGTGGGCAAAGACCAACTTGTCCTCAGCATTCAACAACCCACGTCAGATGGCGGTTGGAAAGGAAAAGAGACCGCCCACCCTCACCGTCTTGTCCCATTTCTGCTTCACTAACGACAAATTACGAGCCCAATCCCATGTGAATCCCAACACCGTACCTCTCTCATCCGGCAAGCCATGCCCCGCCCCCCATGCACATGAGGACCACCATCCAAGCTGCAACAAATTAATAATAAGTTCTTCTATAAACCCAAAATTTATCCTGATTTAATATTGCGTAATTGGTTTAGATCCAGTATCATTGCATTGATGGTACGCCAAAAGCTATGCTGTGATTATTCTCGATCTGTCACTCGTTACCCCCCGCCAAGGATACCACTCATTCTAATTACTCTTGAAAAAAAAAGTACCCACACTAAACAAATAATGCTTATGATGAAAATAGTAGTCTCTCTCCAGCTCCCAATTATTATATTAATACATACAAGGAACCACTGAATGCTTTCACATGCCAATGATAATTAATAAACGACGGGAGGAGAATTAATGTTTGTACTGTTCTTATAACGATTCATAATTAATCATGATCACAATACCTGCATGCTACATACAATTACAAAATACAACGTGTAGGATTGGCTAGCATATCTTTACTTAATAATAATATAAGCTAGCTCTCCCTCTCATGAGCTCATGAGATACAACAAGCATTAGGATTCTCATCGCTAAACAACTG
>NC_033795.1:68446662-68464055 GCF_001876935.1 Asparagus officinalis | reverse complement strand
GGCATCCACGGCGGCATCACCATTCTCTTCGCAAACTCGTCCTCGTGAAACCCATAATTATTATAACCTCCATTCCAATACATCATCCTCTTCACCATGTCCTCAGGTCCCATGAACTGCATCCCTTCAGTTTCTTTCTTCGCCTCCTCGCCTTCTTCTTTCTTTCCTTCCTCCTTTTTCTCCTCTGCTGCCGGGGCGTCGGCCGGTGGTGCTTTTCCTTCCTCCCCCTTCTCCGGTTTTTCTTCTTTCTTTTCCTCGGCGGGTTTTTCTTCGCCGGGTTTTTTCTCGGGCTCGTCTTTCTTTTCTTCTTCTGCTGGTGGTGGTGGTGGAGGAGGAGGCGGAGGGATAACTTTTGCGAGTTTTCCGGTTCGTCGGTAGATGTAATGGACGAGTTTTTCGCCGGTCATTGTCCCGGTTACCGCTACCTTGCCGCTGCTGAGCTCTGTCTCTGCTGTTTGCACCCCTGAGTTATTGTTTTAGTCGGAGATTAGTTCCTTAATTAATTAATTGTCATTTTTATGATAGTTTGTGTAGTCAAAATAGAGAAGAGAGAATTAAAATAGAATGGTATACCTCTCATCTTCAGGATTTTCCTCCTCAGCTGCTGAGCGCATGCTTCGCAATGCATGTTGACATGTAATTCCACTGTGGTCACCCCACTAACCTGATTCACGAGACATTAATCTGGTCAGCTTTACTTTCGCAAAAAGGAAAATGCTTTACGTACGTGTAGCCATGCGTACGTGTTTGCTAAACTTTAATTAAGAAGAAAAAACAAAAAGAAAAAGGAAAAAAAAAGTAATTCAAAAGGATTGAGTTCACTTTGTAATGTATGAACTTAGATGGTAAAAGAACGAAAGGGAATGCTATGAGTTTTCAATTTTATTTAGAGACACGGCTACGGTGGATAGTTTCTGAAGAAAAATTCGTGGGAGTTCTGACCTGGGACGCAACCACTTGAGGTTTGGGTGACTCAGCTTCATCAGGTGGGGGCAGCGGTGAGATGACTCTGGCACTCCTCATTGTTTTCTGTTGAATCCTTGAGCACAAAGCCTGAGGGTCCACTACCCCTTTTATCTTCACCTGGTTCTTTGCCATGTCACTCTCCACCTCTTCAACTCCTGTTGTCATGAGGATAATAAATTCTTTTTAGTATTCAAAATTTTAAAATAGTTTATAACATATGTGAAATACTATAATGCCTTAATTCTCACTCTCTATAGCCATTACGCGAGGTTGTCTATGATCATTTATTCTTCAAAATAGGCATTAAAGCTCTTAAGTGTTAACAAAGAAAACACCTCATGGCTTGTTCTATAGTTGGTCTCGTTGATTTTGGATGCAGAAATAACATTAATAATGGAGATCATGAGCGTACCCTTGCATTTCAAGAGGCACCTCTCAATTTTCTTCGCACACCCTACACAGTGCATGTCAATAGACAATATGACGATAGGTGGAGGAGGTGGAGGCTTTGCTTCCTCCTCTTTCTTTTCCTCCTCTTTCTTTTCTTCTGCTTTCTCTTCCTCTTTCTTTTCCTCCTTTTTCTCTTCCTCTTTTCCCTCCTTTTTCTCTTCCTTCTTCTCCTCCTCTGCTTTGGTCTCTGCCTTAGCTTCTTCCTACGAACAAACAAAAATTCCAGTCATTATACATTAATCGAATCAACAAAAAAAAAAAAATCAAATAAAAAAATTAACACACGAATTAAATCAATGCCCAAATCATTAATTACCGGTTTAGCTTCACCCATTGGAAACTAGAGCTTTAGCAAGAAAAGATGAAGGCAGGAGGGGGGAAGGACTCAGCTGAGAAATATAGCTTCTTATATAGGGACAAATTTAAAAGGGAAGCAAGAGTTTAATAAGACTAAATGATTCCAGAGCACATGGGAGTGCACTGAGCCAAGAGATCTAGGTGAAGGAATTTAGGATTAATTAATCTAAGTATAATTTTTTTTCCTCCAGCTAAACTGTCTTTTGTTTTGTTCTAAAGGAGAAGCAGAGGGAAGGAGAGCAGAGGAGGGCAGAGGAATTTATAGAGTTCATTATAGAATGGGGATAAAAGCAAAGGTCAGATAAAAAGGATTAAAAATACAGCAGAAAGTTGCAATCTTGATAGGAAAGAATATTCCTTTTTATGAAAAACAATATTTAATTTGTGGTAACTAAAGATCTCCTATAATGCTTGAGATTTTAGCACACGTTAGTACTTGTTAGGTTAAATTTTTGAATGGGTAAGATCAGATGTAAACGAAAACGCCTTCTATTGCATTGGACAAAACTTGCAATTTCTTTCTTACCACATAGGTCCTGTTATTTTTAAGCCCCATAGATTAAATAAAGAATGCACTTACCTTTTAGGGGTAAGAGTTTATGCCTTCTAAACCACAAACATATACAAAATTAGCATTAGATTATATGACTTCTTTGTGTTAGATTAATTTTTGAAGATAAGGAGGAGGGGGAAAAGAGAAAAGTGCTCCTAAGCAAAACCATATTCTTCTAGGTGATTAAGGGATCACTACATAATCATAACCATTAATTATCTAGTTGGTGGTTGTGATTTTTTTCTTTGAGTGCAAATTAGGAATGAGTGTAATAAACGGGGTTATGGTGAATGTTAGATTTAGATTGTATCATGACCGCCTACTAAGTAATCAACTATTGAGATTAAAAGTAGTGGCATCTCCACTATTTTTTTTTGTAGTTGAGAGGATCTAAATCCGTGAAGAAGATAGTATTCCTTATTTTAAAAAGGAAACTATTTATATCCCTGTGCCGAAAGCTATTTGTTTTTCAACCTCTCCCTATATGTCATTGTGATTTATCGATGTCGTATAATGTTATCATGTATTCCAGGACAGGTAAAAAACAAAAAACAAAAAAACAAAAAAGGGTTGTACGCTTAGAAAATAATTTACTTATTCTTTCTTAGTCGCACATGGACTGATGCAGAAGTAAAGTTGTTATTATGTACTTGTTAATCTATATAGAATTTCCTTTTTTTTTACATGTGTAAATTTATATTTTTCTATAACCTTTCTATCTTTTTGAATTTCAATACGGCACCATTACATCAAGAAAACTCTATCGTTAGGAATATCTTGAACTTATGACCAGATTCACCTCGAATGACGTGCCATATCAAGGCTCATAAAATTCCTCATTCATCTCATTTTCTTCTCTTTTTCTATCTTTTTTTGCTTAATTGCACTTATATACCCTATAGTTTCTCCTACTTTGCACTTACATACCCTCACTTGTTTTTAGCAGCTAGCACTTATATACCCTAAAATTTCTAAAATATTTCCTTATATGCCCTCACTTATTTTGGCAGCACTCATGTATCCTGAAGGTTTAAAATATGCATTTAAATATTCTAAAGTTTTTAAAATGTGCACTTAAATTTAAAACTTGCACTTCAATGTCCTCAACTTTGCATTTTGCATGACTCGGAGAATTTTGTTGCAACTTTTAAAAAATTTGGAATATTTAAGTGCATGTTTTTAAAATTTTCGGTTATATAAATGCTACCAAAACAAGTGAGGTTATACAAGCGCAAATTAAGTAGGAGAAACTATAGTGTACTAAAGTGCAAATAAGTTTTTCCTTTTTCTTGATGTAAGGGTGGGCCCTCATGAGTAAGTGATGATGTGGATTTTGTGAGGATGAGTAGATCCACCCATAAGAAAGTGAGGGGAAAAAAGGTCACAAGGATGGTTTGGTTGCGACTTTAGAAGCCCTACATGCAACGTATGTTAAAGATCTCTCATTTTGGGTAAGGTTCCTTCTTACAAAAGGGTTACGCAAAAAGCTGAAATAGGACCATCACACTGTAGAGAAATCACATGTATCATTAATTCTAGACATTTCTCAAGATCACACTATGTTATCATGGCATTTTGAATTCGTTAAGATATTCCCAAACTAAACACAACATTATGTATATGATGTGTGTGACTTTGGCCTACATTTCCTATCCTTGCTAGAGGCAGTAGCTTTGATTAGTTGGGAAGATGTCACACTGTTGGAATTATCTTTTGTGTTTGAATGGACTTTTAACTACAAAAGATAAATTCTGGCCTTCACAACTTTCTATTTTTGTTTTTATATTGAATAAGTGCTCGATAATAGGATGGATCTCCCACACATCAGAGAAATGATTTTACCAATACTCTCAATTTCTCAATTTATTAGATAATGAATCGTTTACAAAGAAAAATGGAAACTAAATCAAATTTCAAATTCTGTTACCTAATATATTGGAGGTTTATCTTAATGAGATCAAAAGGCTCAAGTCACTTAGGCCCCGTTTGGCAAAGGGTTAAGGAAGATGGGTTAAAGAGAAGAATTAATGTACTTAGCACATTTGATAAACTGGAAGGACTAAATTATTAACCCGTTAAATAAGTTTTATTTTAGCCATTGTGATCAATTTTAGTGTTTGGGAAAAGGACTAAATTATTAACCCGTTAAATAAGTTTTATTTTAGCCATTGTGATCAATTTTAGTGTTTGGGAATAACAATGATTTTGACTATTTTGTTTTATTTTAGCCATTGTGATCAATTTTAGTGTTTGGGAATAACAATGATTTTGACTATTTTCTTTATTATTAGAAGAGTTAACTCTTAATCCTTATAAAGAGGAGTATTAGTAAACCTCTCATTTTGAGGGGTTAACTCATTTTAATCCCTCTAGAGGGGTTAGCTTAACCCTTTTATATATTTTATGTTTGACAAATTATGGAGGGTTAACTCATTTTAACCATTGTATACATTTTTTGTATTTGGCGGGTTAAGAAGATGTTAAGTCTCCTTAACCCCTCAGTTAACCCTTTGCCAAACGGTATCTTGCATGATATATTTTTCCTCAAAGAAAACTAGTTACATAATATGTTTTCAATTGACTCACGAAATTATTTTTGTAGCAGATGTTAAAAATTTGGGCAAAAAAAAAAAAAAAACAAAATTTTCTATTCCTTCTCTCTTTCTCTTATCGACAAACATTTTTCTAACCTTATGTCCTTGGACAATTTTCACAAAAAAGCGAAATAAAGCAACATCCAAGCTACCTCCTTGTCACAATGTCAACCGAAGGAATTGTGAATTTTCACCTGCCAAAACCATAAACGGAATAAAGTTTCCACAAAATATAAAAAGGATCATTTTATTGCTGCAACAAAACACAAATACTTAGCAACATAGCACAAACTTCTCAATTCTAACTTCTGGGCAACCAATTTCACCTTATTGGAATTTGAAAGGGATGTTGCAACCATCAAATCTTCAATCCATAAGAACTTTGGTTTTAGCACTAAAAAATCACATAAATGATTTAGTTGTTAAAGTTTGACCTCCCTTTTCGAGCTCAAGGTGTCTTGATCCATTGAGTTCGGATCTTGGTCGACCCTCACTAATCACAATAAAGTTCATAGAGTGCTAAATGAATAATGTATTTGGTGTACATTATTTTTTGTGTGGCCCATGAATCAAATTAACGATTCATTAATCAGGTTAATGTGGTTGCTTGAATCCGAAGAATTGGAATAAAGATGAAGGGGACACAAGTATTAGGTCATTTAATTAATAAGAAAGTTAGTGAAATTATTTCATTAACAATATAAAATTATTGTATCACTTTTGTACTTAAGGTGGGCAAAGAATGGCACGTAAGAACTTTGCAGCTTAATTTGAAGCATTTTGAACCGTGTTTTTTTCGATAGCGTTGGAAACTAATATTAATTATTAATACTTTTAGGAGAAAGGGGCGGTGATATGAATCGGGATTTATAATTTATATGAAAAAGTATTAAAAATATATGAAGCATCTGCCGGTATTATAGAATCTCCGCTATGAATTATTGAATGATGTTCATAATGTTGGATTTAAATCTAACTAAATCTATTTGTGGGCACATATGTTATATCACTATGTGTTGCTATCTTTGCAGTTGATCCGTATAAAGTGATCAATCAGGTAATTGGGTCAATGCGTATTTAAATATGTCATGGGCTAATTGTGCAGATACCAGATTGCAATTCTAATTTAATGATGGACTAAATTAGAAAACTACAAGTCTATATATAGGGGTTGTGAGTTTGTTAATCAGTCCGAATTGTTAGTTTGAGTCTAAGTGATTAGATAGAATTCTAGTTATGGTAGAATACTAGTTAGTGGATAGATTCCTAGTTATTGGACAAAGATTAGAGCTGTAATCTTATTCCTATATATATGTAAACAATCTTTGCAAGTAGGTGAACGTGAATAAAAAAAAAAGAGAAGTTCCTGCTCCTTGTTTCTGCTCCTTCGCTGCGTGTGTTCTTCAACAAAACAGAGGCTTTGAAAAGCCTGCTGCAGAACACGTTCTCTGCTCCTCTCCTCTTCTGTTTGTTCCCTCAAAATTCAGCCAGGTTATATTTTAGTTTACAGGTTTTCTAACTCAGTTTCAGGTGTGAACTTTGGCCGATTCTGGTTCAAAGCCTACAAGTGGTATCAGAGCCGTGTATGCCTAAGATTCAACCAAGATCTGAAGAGATGACGAGTTCGGAGAAGATGACGACCAAGGTGGGTTCTCTCACTCTTCAATACCCGACGCTATCGAGGGATAACTATGCTTCGTGGGCAATCAAGATGAAAGTCAACATGAAGGCTCAAGACGTGTGGGACGCCATTGAGCCCGTGGCAGGCGCGTCCGTGGAACACAGGAAGGATCAGATGGCATTGGCGGCCATCTACCAGGGGATTCCTGAAGAGACTTTGATGGTGATCGCAGAGAAGCAAACGGCAAAAGAGGCATGGGAGACCTTGAGAACAATGCATCTAGGAGCGGACCGTGTGAGGAACGCGAAGGTGCAGACCTTGAGGTCCGAGTTCGAACTTCTCTGGATGAAGGAGAATGATAACGTCGACGATTTTTCGACGAAGTTGACAGGAGTCGTCAACAAAATCCGGGGTTTAGGCGGCGAGATGGAGGAGAACTATGTCGTTAGAAAGCTACTTCGGGCGGTACTGGAGAGATTCCTTACTATCGTCTCCACGATTGAATAGTTCGGGGACATCGACAACATGACACTCGAGGAGACAATCGGGCGTCTCAAAGCCCACGAGGAGCGGGCACATGTTTTTCGAGACAACGTCGACGACCACCTATTGTTGACGCATGCGGAGTGGCAAGCAAGGGGCAAGAAGAACGGCGGAGGCTTCCTCTCAACACATACAACCAATGATAGCAGCGGACGAGGTCGCGGTCGCGGGGCCGGTCGTGGGTGTGGGTGCAGCTCGCCAGGAGGGGGAGAGTAGCACAAGCGGTGGTCGAGACAAATCCAACATCAAATGCTTCAATTGCGGAGTATACGAGCACTTTCAGTCGGAGTGTCACAAGCAACGCCGCAATCATGAACAGGAGGCTCATCTCACCCGTGCATATGACGAGGAGCCAACCTTGATGATGACAGTTTTAGAGGAATCATCAACTGTCATTCTACTCAATGAAGAGAAGGTGGTGCCAAACTTACTCACAGCGGGGGAGGCACAAGTTGCCAACGACGTTTGGTACCTTGACAACGGAGCTAGCAATCACATGACCGGCCACCGAGGTAAGTTCAAGGAGCTCGACGAGAACATTAAAGGAACCATCAAGTTTGGTGATGGATCCGCGGTAGAGATCAAGGGGAAAGGCTCTATCCTCTTCCAGTGCAACAATGGCGATCAAAGGCTACTACCCGAGGTATATTATATTCCGAGCTTGTAATCTAACATTATTAGTCTTGGTCAGATGACGGAAGATGGGAGTAAGGTTGTTATTGCTGATGAGTTCCTGAGGGTGTTTGATAGGAACGGTGCACTCTTGATGAGGGTGAAACGTTCATCTAACCGATTGTACAAGATAGAGTTAAAGACTTGCAAGCCGGCGTGCTTGATGGCGAACATTAACGATCCAGCTTGGTTATGGCATGCTCGCCTTGGGCATGTCAATTTCTTCGCCCTCAAGATGATGACTGATAAGAGGATGGCTTCCGGGTTGCCGAAGATATTGCACCCGAATCAATTATGCGAAGGATGCCTCGTCGCCAAGCAAGCAAGACTGCCGTTCCCTTCACAAGCAAATTTCAGAGCTCAGGAGCCGCTGGAGTTACTACATGCTGACCTATGTGGTCCTATCACCCCATCTACACTTGCTGGGAACAACTACTTTCTTCTTATCGTTGATGATTTCAGCCGATGGATGTGGGTATACATGTTGAAGGCCAAGAGTCAAGCTTGTGAAACCTTCAAGAAGTTCAAAACAGAGGTTGAGAACGCATGTGACCACAAGGTGAAGACATTGAGGACAGATCGTGGTGGCGAATTCTTGTCAAAGGAGTTCACAAAGTTGTGTGAAGACTACGGCATCAAGCGTCATCTCACTGCACCGTACACCCCGCAGCAAAACGGTGTAGTGGAGAGGCGTAACCGCACGGTGATGGACATGGCGAGAAGCCTACTTAAGAGCATGCATATGCCTGGAACCATGTGGGGCGAAGCGGTTAGGCACGCGGTGTACATCCTCAACCGACTACCAACCAAGACGTTGCACGACCACACACCCTACGAAGCTTGGTATGGTAAGAAGCCCCACCTAGAACACTTGAGAGTTTTTGGATGTATGGCGCATGTGAAGATTGCAGGTCCTTCTCATAAGAAACTCGACGACCGAAGCACGCCAATGGTGTATATTGGGGTAGAAGAAGGAAGCAAAGCGCATCGCCTTTACAACCCTCAACACGGCAGAATTCATGTCAGCAGAGACGTCGCATTCGAGGAAGGAAAAGAATGGGATTGGAGCACAAACAGAGACGAGAAAGCACCCAGTTGGATGGAGTTAACAGTGGAAGGTGAAACTGCAGCAGCCGGTACAACTGCCGGCGCATTTCCATCCGTCCAAACTGGACAGCCTGCAGTCCAAACTGGACAGATTGCAGTCCAGTTTGGACGGACTGCTGCTGGCCGAACCAGCCCACAGCTGGTTGCTGGTCCAAGAACAGTCACTGAAGCAGCATTCCCTGCCGTATTGGAGCCGACGAGAGGCCAATCTGGACAGTTGACAGACCGAACAAAACAGCCTGTAGCTGGCCGAAACAGTCTGCAAACACTGACTGGTCCAGGAACTGCAGCAGTCGTAGAAAGCCCCACTGCATTGGAGCTATCCGGACCTCCTGAAGCTGCAGTGATGACTCCTGTACGCTATCGATCCCTTGCAGACATCTATGCAGAGACGGAGGTGATTGATCTCCCTGCAGAGGAGTTGTTCCTGATCACTGAAGAACCCGCAGAGACGGAGGTGATTGATCTCCCTGCAGAGGAGTTGTTCCTGATCACTGAAGAACCCGCGAGCTACATTAAGGCTGCAACAGATCAAGAATGGTGGACTGCCATGGAGAAGGAAATGGAGGCCATCGAGAAGAACAAGACTTGGGTACGGACTGCCATGGAGAAGGAAATGGAGGCCATCGAGAAGAACAAGACTTGGGTACTCACGGAGTTACCGCAGGGTTCCAAACCCATTGGTCTCAAATGGGTGTACAAGCTGAAGAAAGACAATGAAGGCAACATTCTCAAGCACAAGGCAAGACTTGTAGCAAAAGGCTACGTTCAGCAACAAGGCGTGGACTTCGATGAGGTGTTTGCACCTGTGGCGAGGCTTGATACCATCAGAATAATCCTCGGGAGGTGCACCATTTGGATGTGAAGTTGGCATTCCTAAATGGTGATCTCCAGGAAGAAGTGTATGTGGCTCAACCTGAAGGGTTCGTTGTGAAGAATCAGGAGCACAAGGTCTACAAACTTTCAAAGGCACTCTACGGTCTACGCCAAGCACCTCGAGCATGGAACACGCGCCTCGACAAGTGCATGAAGGGCATCGGATTTGCAAGATGTATTCAGGAGCAGGCGGTATACACCACGAGTAACAGAGGGGATACACTCATTGTTGGCGTGTACGTGGACGACTTGATCGTTACGGGCTCGAGGGCGGATGAGATAAAGTTTTTCAAGCAACAAATGATGAAGGAGTTCGAGATGAGTGACCTTGGATTGCTTTCCTATTATCTTGGTATCGAGGTGGATCAGCGAGATGATTGCATTGCACTAAGGCAGGCGGCCTATGCGAAGAAGGTTTTGGGTCAGTTCGGCATGATGGATTGCAACCCGACTCAATATCCCATGGAAGCAAAGCTAAAGCTTGGAAAGGATTCTGAAGGAACACCGGTGGACATGACGGAGTATAGACGCATTATCGGATGCTTAAGGTATCTAACTCACACCCGACCCGATATCACATATGCCGTGGGGATTGTGAGTAGGTACATGGAGCACCCTACAGTTTTGCATAGACAGGTTGTCAAGCATATTTTAAGGTACGTGAAGGGTACTATGTCCTACGGATTGATGTACAAACGAGGTCGAGGTAATGAAGAGTTGGTGGGATTCACTGACAGTGATCTTGCGGGAGACGTTGATGACAGGTGCAGCACAGGCGGCATGGCATTTTATCTAGGTGACAGCTTGGTCACTTGGACATCACAAAAGTAGAAGACGGTGGCATTATCATCCTGCGAGGCAGAATTTATGGCGGCAACTGCAGCAGCGTGCCAAGGCTTGTGGTTGAGGAGTTTAATCAGCGAGGTGATTGGGAGTGAGCCCAAGCCGGTTACACTCTTCGTCGACAACAAGTCTGCGATTGCCTTGATGAAGAATCCAGTTTTCCATGGAAGAAGCAAGCATATCGACACACGTTTTCACTTCATTCGTGAGTGTGTTGAGCGAGGACAGATTAAAGTGGAGTTCGTAAGCACGAGCGAGCAGCGAGCAGATATTCTCACGAAGGCACTAGCAAGGGTGAAGTTCATCGAGATGCGGGAGCTGCTAGGAGTAAGGAACTTGGAGTCTCGTCCAGATTAAGGGGGAGAATGTGAGTTTGTTAATCAGTCCGAATTGTTAGTTTGAGTCCAAGTGATTAGATAGAATTCTAGTTATGGTAGAATACTAGTTAGTGGATAGATTCCTAGTTATTGGATAAATATTAGAGTTGTAATCTTATTCCTATATATATGTAAACAATCTTTACAAGTAGGTGAACGTGAATAAAAAAAAAGAGAAGTTCCTGCTCCTTGTTTCTGCTCCTTCGCTGCGTGTGTTCTTCAACAAAACAGAGGCTTTGAAAAGCCTGCTGCAGAACACGTTCTCTGCTCCTCTCCTCTTCTGTTTGTTCCCTCAAAATTCAGCCAGGTTATATTTTAGTTTACAGGTTTTCTAACTCAGTTTTAGGTGTGAACTTTGGCCGATTCTGGTTCAAAGCCTACAGGGGTTATGGTCCCTAATCTAAGGGTTAAGGTTCTCATTCTCTTTACCCCCATCTAAGAGAGAAACTCAAGAGAGACCCTCTAGATTGGAAGATCTCAAACCCAAGATTAAGATCCGTGCAAATTCAGATGGATTCAGGTATGCTTCCACGTTCTTCAGATTTATTCTCTTTGAATTAATCACGGCTAAAAGTCTAACAAGTGGTATCAGAGCCACCGTGATTTGTTCTTAGAGTTTAAGATTAAAATTAAGATTTTTTGATCTTAATCTGTGTTTTTGAGGACTGTTACTCGTATGAACAATAGCAAAATTTTTTCATATTTTGCTTTCGATCTCTGTTGTTGTTCAGTCTGTTTTCATGCATGAACAGGAAGTTCATGTTTTGCTTTTGTTTTTCCTTCGACTGTTAAAATCTAGATCAAACACTTGATCCAGATTGTGTACTGTTAATCATGGATTCAGCGTGATTGTTTTTCAAGCTTTTAAGTCTGTTGTTTTTGTTAAATCTGGATCAAAAGTCTTGATCTAGATTGTGTGCAACACATCAAATTTTAGTTTTTATTTTTTGGCCGTCGTTCACTTAGCTCCTCGTCGGCGATCTGTCGCTGGCGGCCCCGCTGTCAAATGAAGACAGCAACAGTGACAGTAGGAAACCCTAGGGTTTCGAAACCCTAGGCTACGGGAGCCTAAGCGGCGACGGCGGTTCAGAACGAAACCCTAACGATGTTCGTGCAGGAGCCCAAGCGGTGACGTTTCGTTTTTCTTCGAAACCCTAAGAGGTGAAGAGATTGTGCGGGAATTAGGGCTGAGGATCTTACCTCATTTCAGGCGAGCTTCAATCTGTTGCAGGCCAGCTCCGTCGGCTACATCGGCAGGCGAGCTTGTTAGTAACACCTTCAGGCGAGCTCAAGCCTTCTCAGGCGAGCTCGAACTGATTTCAGATGAGCTTGAGTCTCCTCAATTCAGGCGAGCTCTATGCTTGTTACAAGCGAGGTCGATCCTCGATTCAGGCAAGCTCTCGAGCTTCTTTTAGGCGAGTTCGAGCTTCTTCTTCAGGCGAAGCTCAAGTTCGATTCAGAAGTTTAGGCGAGTTCGATTAGAGTTTCAGACAAGCTCACATTAGGCGAGCTCGCACACTCGACTCAGGCGAGCTCAAGCTTCAATCTGTTTTTAGGCGAGCATTTGGATCTCGTTTCAGACCAGCTTTGAAAACAAGCTTCAATTTGATTTCGAATTAAAGTCAAGCGTTTCTAGCTTGCGTTTGGGAAAGAAAAACTAGGTCACATGGCCAAAGCCCACTTAAGATATCTCATGGGCCTGTAATTATTTATGTTAAAATCTATTTAAGTCAGGCCAAAGCTCATTTAAGTTTTGAGCCTATGATTAAACTGCAGATTATTTGATTTTATCAAATAAATATTAAGTTTTAGGCCTGTATTATTTTTATAGGCCTTTCTATGCTTAATTAAAATAGAGAAATCTATTTTAATTACTCAAGTAAAATTCAGACTTTGGTTTAATTTAAATTAAATTATTTAATTTAAATTAAATTGGGTAGTTAATAAATTATTTAATTTCGTCTCTCATCCCAAATGATTAATTGAAACAAGATATTGCCAAAGTTATTAATGAAGGATGTTAGATGTTTATGTGTATGTTTTCGTGTAAATATTTAATCGGCCCAAAGGAATATTAATATTTATTTAGACTGCATACACATCTGTGATGATAAACGTGTGATAATTATAAGGTTTACATGTGAATAATGAATCGATCCAAAGATAGCTTTATTATTTGACTTGAGTTATTATTAGCGTTTGATCATTACAATAATGTATCACTTACAAATTAATATTACTATCCAAAGACTTGATATTAATGTTGTGCCAGATATCTTGAGATGAGATTTGTTATTATTTGAATTTTATTGATTACTAATTATAGTTAATAATGTGAGCATTTATTTATTTATTTCAGCTAATGCATCTGCTATAATAATTTCTGCTATTATCAACTCAATTCCCATGCTCAATAGGACTAATTTTAAGGTTTGAAAAGAGAACATTTTAATTGTTCTTAGCTATATGGATCTAGACCTTGCATTAATGACTGAACAACCCCACCCTCTCAATGTGGATAGCACTCCTGATGCAAAGAAGGAGTATGATAAATAGGAACGTTCAAACCACATGAATCTTATGATCATTAAGCGCGACATTTCGGAAGCCTTCAGGGGCATATAATCCAAAGGGATTACTAAGACCAAATATTTCCTTGTCAAAATTAAGAAGCGTTTTGTGAAAAACGATAATGTACAAACAAGCACGCTTTTAGCTCACTTGATTTCGATAAAGTATAAGGGTAAAGGAAATATAAGGGAGTACATTATAAAAATATCTCATATTGCTTCAAAAACTTAATGCACTTAAACTCGATCTTTGTGATGAGTTATTGATGCATCTGGTTCTGTTATCTCTTCCTGCACAGTTTAGTCAGTTCAAGGTCAATTACAACTGTCAAAAAGAGAAATGAACTCTAAATGAGCTCATTTTATACTGTGTGCAAGAAGAAAACAGGTTGAAGCAAGATAAGAATGAAAGTGCTCATTTAGCTTATGCCTCTAAGGATAAGGGTAAGAAAAGAAAGAATAATAATAAAGCCACTAAGGGTCCAGTTCAGAAGAAACAATATAAGAATATTCATGGTTGTTTCTTTTGTAACAAGCATTGGCTAATTTGATTCGATGGAGAGATAAGCCAGTGGCTCTTTCCATTGTGCAAGCAAGATTGGTAATTTGATTCGATGGAGAGATAAGCCAGTGGCTCTTTCCATTGTGCAAGCAAGATTGGTTGGATTAGCATATTTTTCTGTAGGTTATATATTTACTTATGTAGCTTTCTTGATTGCCTCTACATCAGAAAATTTTGGTTAATTTAGTTATTTTTGTTTGTACTGTATCAGTAATAATCTCATTTGTTTCGATGAAGAGGGGAATCCATCTTCTTATATTTTCTACTTTTACATTTAGGATCCGAACTGTATCATTGATAATAGGAACTGAACATTATGGCAAGAAAATATTTGATTCAGAGAGAGAAGAAACGGTAAAGAAGGATTGTACCAAATATCACGCCTGACGTGCTAATAAGGGTATGTTCCTTACATTGGTCTGTTCTGAGGTTAATTTAGCTTCAGTACCTAGAAACACTTGGTGGTTAGACTCTGGTGCTACTACTCACGTAAGTGTTTCTATGCAGGGTTGCCTGAGCTACCGAAAGCCAAGTGATGTTGAAAGACACATCTTTGTGGGCAACAAACAATTGGTAGATGTGGAAGCAATTAGGCACTTTAGGTTGTTATTAGGAGCAGGTTCATATTTGGATTTAAAAGATACTTTTGTAGTACCGTCTTTTAGACAGAATTTGGTTTCTGTTTTCGTATTGGACAAATCAGGTTATTATTGTTCATTTGGAAACAATCAATTTAGTTTATCTTTAAATTCAAATGTTGCGGGAACTGGTTACTTGAGTACTTATGACAACCTATATATGCTTGACACAATTGCTTCTTATAATGAATCCTTACATATGGAATCACGTGGTACTAAGCGTAAATTAAATAAGGAAAATTCAGCGACATTATGACATAAGCGCTTAGGTCATATCTCAAAAGGTAGAGTTGAGCGTCTTGTGTCTAATGACATTTTGGATTCCCTTGATTTTTTAGATTTTAACATTTGTGTTAAATAAATCAAGGAAAAATAGACCAAAGTTAAGAGATTAGGTGCCAAAAGATCTTCAGATGTCTTAGAATTAATACATACATATATTTATGGGTCATTCCCTACGACATCTTGGATTTGTCAATAATATTTTATATCATTCATAGATGATTACTCATGTTATGGGTACCTATATCTTATTCATGAAAAATCCGAGACTTTGAATGTGTTCAAAGCTTATAAAGCTGAAGTTGAGAATCAACTCAACAAAAGGATTAAAACCATTAGATCTGATCGTGGTGGAGAGTACTATAATAGATATGATAGTTCAGGTGAACAATATTTAGGACCATTTACTAAGTACCTAGAAAAATATGGTATTGTCCCACATTACACCATGCCAGGGTCATCTAGCATGAATGGTGTAGCTGAAAGACGAAACATGACTCTTAAGGATATGGTAAGAAATATGATTGCTCATCTTTGTAGGCATATAAAACTGCTTATAGGTCCCTTAGCACAGCTCGGCACAAACCGACGAACCAACGAGGCGACGAGATCGACAAATCGCACGCGAACAACGGAATGAATCCATACACGTTCGAAATCAAGCCAAGTGTTAAAGAATCAACGAGTCATCCAACCGGGAACAGACTCGGACGAATCACGATCGAATCAAGATCAGTTTCGGACTCGAACTCAGAAGTGGATTTACTGCCAAATCAGATCAACAAATCAGAGTCTCAATCAACCAAATCACGGACAAAACCGGAAAACGGACACAACATGAAACAACGAAAAACAGCAAACCCAGAGGGCTCGGCTTAAGCCGAGCCACCCATAGGTGGCTCGGCCAAAGCCGAGCCACCCATGGGTGGCTCGGCCAAAACCAGCATTGTGACGACTAGATTCACCGTACTGATTTGATAAGGCTTGAAGCTGTTGGTCATGTAACTCCCTCATCTATTGCATGGTCAACTCCATTTCGGTTTTGAATTCTTCTTTTTTCTTGGCTAAAGCTTCTTGAAGCAGTTGAGCCATTTGTTCCATAGTGACCATGAACGCTTGTCAAGTTCGCACCTCGCTAGACACTGTATTGTCAAATGCAACCGCATAACAAGCTCTAACACTTCATCATTTAAGTATTGTCCTCTATTTGGCCTTGATCTGATAGTTCCTGACCATAGAAAAGGATTTTCCTCTATTTGGCCTCATTTTATTTGACCTAGATCTGATGGTGACTTCAGGGAGTTCGTCATCCTGACCGACTGATCTTATTTTGTAAAAGTGTCTTGATTTAGATTTGGGTGCTTCAGTGGAAAGTCTTTCAAATACCAAACAACTTGATCTTATCCGTTCACATGGAATCCTAAACGTCCCGCTTCACTCCAGCCGTTCAATTTGAATTGTCGAATTGAACTATCTGCAAGTAATATGAGCCACTCGGTTCGACTGAGTTGGCAAATCTCAGTCGTTGAGATTCGCCTTTGTTCGCGGGGAAACTGTTTTCTTTTTCATTGAGATAATTGTCATCTTGGATTACAAAGATCCGGTCTTTTATAGATCCGGTTACAACTAAATCAAAGAAAAAAAGTAAAAATTACAACTTTCCTTCTGTGAACAAATCACGAGCTCCTGTTTTGCGGTCGCTCGTTTTGGTGGGTTCTTTGCCTGCGCCGGGGTTAATCCGTGGACCACCGCGCGATCTAGATCCGGTCGGATCTACACGATTATACGGGTATTATTCCACGAAGGGAATAATAGCCGGGAGGGATTAGTCCACCAAGGGAATAATCGCTCGGATCTCGAGATCTAAGACCAAGCTTAGATCTGGAGTGTGATCTCGTGTAGATCTCAGATCTGTTCTTTCTTCCTCTCGAAATCCTGCCTTTTCTGACGTGGATGCTCGCCGAGGATCAGATCCGAATGTGCAAGTCTTCAAGTCTTCAAAGCTCCGAGTTCGCTCTTCAATCCGGCAGAGTTTTGGCTCCTGAAATTCCAACCTTTGAAAATGAACAATGCCTAGCCTATTTATAGGCTCTCTGGACTGTGCCCGCGCACAGGAGATTGTCGGCCACCCATAGGTGGCCGGCACTGGGCCGAGCCACCTATGGGTGGCTCGGGGTTTGGCCGAGCCCCTCTGGGTTTGCTGTTTTTCGTTGTTTCATGTTGTGTCCGTTTTCCGGTTTTGTCCGTGATTTGGTTGATTAAGACTCTGATTTGTTGATCTGATTTGGCAGTAAATCCACTCCTGAGTTCGAGTCCGAAACTGATCTTGATTCGATCATGATTCGTCCGAGTCTGTTCCCGGTTGGATGACTCGTTGATTCT
>NC_033795.1:68432936-68445662 GCF_001876935.1 Asparagus officinalis | reverse complement strand
CGTTGGTTTGTCGGTTCGTGCCGAGCTGAGCTAAGGGACCTATAAGCAATTTTATATGCCTACAACTATAACTTGATAAATTGTGCACTTGCAATTTTGGTACATAACAATGCCGCATCAGTTATGCGTTGATCGGCGTTGACTTTAGGGTTACGGATCACCAGGCGTTGACTTTCATCGCAAAGCATTGACCAGCGTTGACCTTGGATTACGCGTTGATCGACGTTGACCTTAGGGTTTCAGATCACCAGGCGTAGACTTTTACCGCAACACGTTGACCGGCGCTGACCAAGGGTTATGCGTTGACCGGTGTTGACCTTAGGGTTTCGGATCGCCATGTGTTGACTTTCATTGCAATGCATTGACCGACGTTGACCTTAGGTTTCGGATCGCCAGGCATTGACTTTCATCGCAACGTGCTGATCGGCGTTGACCTAGGGTTGCACGTTGACCGATGTTAACCTTAGGGTTTCGGATCACCAAGCGTTGACTTTCATCGCAACACATTGACCAGCGTTGAACTAGGATTACACGTTGATCGGGTTGACCTTAGGGGTTTCGAATTGCCAGGCATTGACTTTTATCGCAACACGTTGACCGGCATTGACCTTAGGGTTTCTGATTGCCAGGCATTGACTTTCATCGCAACGTGTTGATCGGCGTTGACCTATGGTTACGCGTTGACCGACATTGACCTTAGGGTTTCCGATCACCAGGTGTTGACTTTCATCGCAACGCATTGACCGGCGTTGATCTAGGGTTACGCATTGACAGGCGTTAACCTTAGGGTTTCGGATAGCCAGGCGTTAACTTTCTTCGCGACGTGTTGACCGGCGTTGACCTAGGGTTACGCGTTGACCGGCGTTGACCTTAGGGTTTCGGATCTCCAGGCATTGACTTTCATCGCAACGCGTTGACTGACGTTGATCGGCGTTGATCGGCATTGACTTTAGGGTTACGGATCGTTAGGCATTGACTTTCATCATAACACGTTGACCAACGTTGACCGGCGTTGACCTTAGGGTTTCGGATCTCCAGGTGTTGACTTTCATCGCAACGCGTTGACCGGTGTTGATCTAGGGTTACGCATTGACAGGCGTTAACCTTAGGGTTTCGGATAGCCAGGCGTTAACTTTCTTCGCGACGTGTTGACCGGCGTTGACCTAGGGTTACGCGTTGACCGGTGTTGACCTTAGGGTTTCGGATCGCTAGGCGTTGACTTTCATCGCAACGCGTTGACTGACATTGATCAGCGTTGATCGGCATTGTCTTTAGGGTTACGGATTGCTAGGCGTTGACTTTCATCACAACGCGTTGACCAGCGTTGACCTAGGGTTACGCGTTGACCGGCGTTGACCGTAGGGTTTTAGATCGCCAGTCATTGACTTTTATCGTAACGCGTTGATCGGTATTGACCTAGGGTTATGCGTTGACCGGCGTTGACCTTAGGGTTTTAGATCGTCCGAGTTGACATTTTAACACAATGCGTTAACCGGTGATGATTTTCATCAGAATAACCAGCAACCGGTGAAAACGGACGAAATAAAGGTCATGAAAGCACCTGGGGGTGCGGTCTGGGCTCAAGACACCCCCCATGGTGTCTTTTTTTGTTTTATCCCTTTGTTGTACTTTCACCTCCCCCTCTTTTGCCCTAAAATTCAAATTGGAACTCATTCCCCCCTAAAACTCCTCCATCTTCTTCCTCTTACCCAAACTCTTGTCCCAAGTTCAACAACAAGAATTCTTAACCCATTGAAATTCTTACTTTTAAAATCCCTCAACCCCTCAAATTTTTTTAGATTTTCATCTCTTTATTGGCCGAAATTCCTCCTCTCTCAAGGCTAGGGTTCATCTCATCTTCAAGCTCAAGACTTGATTTTTGGATTTGGGTTTTCAAGGTCTTGATATGGGTAAGCTTTTCTTCAAGAACTCTCTCTTTTTTCCTTGCATTCTTGGTTAAGAATCCATAGATTTTACAAGAAAGATTAAAACTTTATTCTTGTAATGAGGGTATGCAATGAATTCGTATGCAAAGATTGTAGCTTTTTGCTCTCATGAGTTAGGTTTTGTGAAAAAGAATGAATCTTGAAGGTGGGGTTGAATATGGCCGAAATTTGAGGGGGTTTTATTCAAATCTAAAAGCCAAAATTTTTTGGGGACTTTTGTGCAAAAGTGGGCCAAAACTTTGAGGGGTTGTTATGCAAAAGGACTAAAATTTTGGAACTTGGTTTGTATGCCCATTTGGCTGAAACTTTGGGGAGTGTCTCATGCGAAAAGACCACAAATTGTTGAGGGGCTTATTTGCAAAAGTAGCCAAAAAGATGTTGAGGGGCTTATTTGTAAAAATATTGAAATTTTGAGGCTCAAATTTCATGAGGTTAGGCTACATACCCATGGCCAAAATTCAAATGTGTTCATGGTCAAAGTTGAACCTCGAACATGAGGGGTATTTTGGGTATTTCATTCCCGAAATCGATCATGTTAGCTTTTAAATGCCAAATTGAACCCATTGTTTGCATACATAGGGCCCGTAGGTTTAATTAGACTTCAACTATCAAACTCCATTTTATTTATAGGATTTTAGTCAAAGTTCATAATTTTCCTTTTAATTTTCGGGTTCTTGGATTTATGATTGTACCTGATCCGTTGATTTTCGTTGCAGGTTAACCATGTCTCCGCGCCGACCACGATTTCACAGGAGTCGTTCATCTTCTCAGCATAGTGAGAGGGAGGCTCCTATATCTTTCTCTTACGGGGGTGAGCTTTTATGCTTTCTTTATCCTCGTTTGACTCCTTTGCGGGTCATTCAAGAAGAACCGACGTCCTCCTTCGCGGGGATTGAGGTTTCGGATGATTTTAGGTTCTATAATGCCCTCGTTTGACACCTTTGTGGGTTATTCGGGAAGAACCGGTGTCCTCCTTCGCAGGGATTAAGGTTTCAAAAGACGTATTTTGCTTGGCCAATTCATGTTTTCCAGCATACTGGGGCGATTTCGTATTGTATTACACTGTGTGGGTCGGGGTACATTAACATATTGTTTACGTGATGATGTATACCGCCCCTCTTGTGTAGGACACTTGAAATCATCTCGCCAATCATCCGATGAATGACTCTATCTCGCTAGCTTGTGAGATGAATTCAACCCTCGAATGAATTTCTGATTCTATGTTTGTTTTGTAGCATGTATATGATCATTTCTACAATCATTTTCCAAAGTTTTATATTTTTCTGATTTTATTTGCTATTTTTAAAGATAGTTTAAAAATCAGATTTCTGTTTAAAAACCTGCTGATAACCTGTTATTAGTCGACTGGTCAGTCGACTGATGTGTCGAATGAACAAATCGCCTGGAACAACAAATGGTTTCTGTTTTATTTTGGTCGACTGACCAGTCGACTGATTAGGTCATCAGTCGGCTGATAAGGTCGTCAGTCGGCTGATGAACTGGAAACTGGCTCTAACGGTCACCTCATCAGTCGACTGATGAAAGACCATCAGTCGACTAATGCTGCAACGGCTAGTCTTTTTAGCTTTTTAAAGATTTGGGTTTTTGGTCTTTTTGCCTTGTTTTCTCTTGGCTTTGGGGTTCCTATAAATACCCCCTCATTTCCTCAGTTCTAAATACTCAAGAGAAAAGTTTTACAAGGGTTTTTAAAGTTTTTTTAGTTTGTTTAAAGGTGTTTTAGCCTTGTTTAAGAGTTTGTTTGTGAAGCAATTTTCACAAGAGCTAGAAGAGATCATCCATTGGTGTTTGAGCTTCAACTCATCTCTCTCTCTCTCTCTCTCTCTCTCTCTCTCTCTCTCTCTCGCTTGTCATCTAGAGAAGTTTTTCTAAACTCTTATCTAGCTATTTATTTGTTTAATTTTCATTTCCATAAGCTAGAACTTATTTGAGTTTAGATTTATTTTGATTTTACTCATTGTTCACACTCAACCTATTGAGCTTATTGTATTTGCATACATAGTATTATTTAGGGTTGTGGGATTTTGACTTTGAGTGTGGGCTTAATTGTGATCTCATCTGTTGTAGAGAACAAATTTGTATTTGTGAGCTAAATTATGAGTTACACTTTGTAATACACTTGTACACTGAGAGGAGTGTGTGGTGAGATATGGGGTCATCCCAAGAGAAGTGGGGTAGATGGTAATGCCTAGAGGTAGGTTGTAACTCTTAACACTTGAGGGAGACACGGGCTAGAGACCAACACTTGAGGTGGTAGTGAGTGTGATTGCAAGAGTGTGAATTGTAAAGTTTTCGATGAACTAGAAAACCGAGTGTGAGGTGTAAACATTATTCAGGTGAGCTAGAAAACCCGGTTGTGATAGTGGAGATCTCCACGAGCCGAGAGCAGAGACGTTGGTAGTGGGGACCGAACTCCATGATCATATCGTTTGTTTGTGTTTGTCATTGGCGTTCCTTTATATTCGTGCTTATCATTTATATCGTCTTTGTCAATTGCTTGTTGTTTATATTACCCTATCACTTTAGTAGTTTGTTTACCCTTGTGTTATTTGGATATCCTTGCATATATATTGTTCATATCTCTTGTGCTATGATATATTTGTTAGTAAAGTTTTTATTTGGTATTAAATCGGATTAGATTAACATAAACCCTATTCACCCCCCTCTAGGGTTTCTTCCTAGTGGCGTTAGGGTGCTTTCAATAGGTATTTTTAGACGCCTATAGATACCCCCTCCAAAGTGTTTTAGTCTTGTTTCTTTTATAGAGGAGGCTGAAATACTTTGGATGTGATCGGTCCAACCTTCGGTCGATGTAAAAGGATCTGTAATTAGCTTTGATTCTTGACTCATTCGATTTTTAGTCTACTCAATTTTTTAACAAAATAGCTAAAGTTTTTCCGGCGCTGCATTTATCGTCTGGCCGTCGTCAAAGTCTCTAATAGAAAACTGGAGAGTTGATTTTGGCTCGTGTTGTCGAGTTGACCTAGAACCGACTATCTCTGTCACAATATATTGACCTAGGGTTACGGTTGATCAGCGTTGACTTTAGGGTTACGCATCGTCAGGCGTAGACTTTCATCGCAACGCGTTGACCAGCGTTTACCTAGGGTTACGCATTGATCGGCGTTGACCTTTGGGTTTCGGATCGCTAGGCGTTGACTTTCATCTCAACACGTTGACCAGCACTGGCCTAGGGTTACGCATTGACCGGCGTTAACCTTAGGGTTTCAGATCGCCAGGCGTTGACTTTCATCGCAACGCATTGACTGGCGTTGACCTAGGGTTACGCGTTGACCGGTGTTGACCATAGGGTTTCAGATCGCCAAACATTAACTTTCATCATAACGCGTTGCCCAGCGTTGACCTAAGGTTGCGCGTTGATCGGCGTTAACCTTAGGGTTTCGGATCGTCAGTCGTTGACTTTCATCACAACGCGTTGACCAGCGTTGACCTAGGGTTACAAGTTAATCGTCGTTGACCTTAGGGTTTCGAATTGCCTGGCGTTGACTTTCATCGTAATGCGTTGACCGACATTGACCTTAGGGTTTTGGATCGGTAGGCGTTGACTTTCATCGCAACATGTTAACCGGCATTGTCCTAGGGTTACGTGTTGACCGGCGTTGACCTTAGGGTTTCGGATTGCCAGGTGTTAACTTTCATCGCAACGCGTTGACTGATATTGAGCTAGGGTTATGCGTTGACAGGCGTTGACCTTAGGGTTTCGGATCACCAGGCGTTGACTTTCATCGCAACGCGTTGACTTTTATCGCAACGCGTTGCTTATCATTTATATCGCCTTTGTCAATTGCTTGTTGTTTATATTACCCTATCACTTTAGTAGTTTGTTTACCCTTGTGTTATTTGGATATCCTTGCATATATATTGTTCATATCTCTTGTGCTATGATATATTTGTTAGTAAAGTTTTTATTTGGTATTAAATCAGATTAGATTAGCATAAACCCTACTCACCCCCTCTAGGGTTCCTTCCTAGTAGCATTAGGCTGCTTTCAATAGGCATTTTTTGACGCCTACAGATACCCCTCCAAAGTGTTTCAATCTTGTTTCTTTTATATAGGAGGCTGAAATACTTTGGATGTGATTAGTCCAACCTTCAGTCGGCGTAAAAGGATCTGTAGTTAGCTTTGATTCTTTACTCCTTCGATTTGACCTAGAACTGGTGAGTTGATTTTGGCTCGTGTTGTCGAGTTGACCTAGAACTGAGTAATCTGTCATAATATATTGACTTAGGGCTACTCGTTGAACGGTGTTGTTTCGGATCGCCCGACGTTAACTTTCATCGCAACACGTTGACCAGTATTGACCTAATGTTACGCGTTGACCGATGATGACCCTAAGGTTTTGGATCGCTAGACGTCTAGGGTTACACGTTGATCGGCGTTGACCTTAGAGTTACCGATCACCAGGCGTTGACTTTCTTCGCAACGCGTTCACAAATGTTGACCTAGGGTTATGCATTGATCGATATTGACTTTAGGGTTCCGGATCGCCAGGCGTTGTCTTTCATCGCAACGCGTTAACCAGTGTTGCCCTAGGGTTACGCATTGATCGGTGTTGACCTTAGGGTTTCGGATCGCCAGGTGTTCACTTTTATCATAATACGTTGACCGGTGCAGACCTAGGGTTATGCGTTGACCGGCTTTGACCTTAGGGTTTCGGATCGCTTGGCCTTGACATTGATCGTAACGCGTTGACCGATGTTAACCTAGGGTTACACGTTGACCTGCGTTGACCGATGTTAACCTAGGGTTACACGTTGATCTTTGGCGTTGACTTTCATTACAATGCGTTGACCAGCGTTGACCTAGGATTACGCGTTGATTGGTATTGACCTTAGGGTTTCGGATCGTAAGGCGTTGACTTGGGTCGGGGTACATTACCACGTTGTTTACGTGATGATGCATACCGCCCTTCCTGTGTAGGACACTTGAAATCATCTCGCCAATCATCCGATGAATGACTCTATCTCGCTAGCTTGTGAGATGAATTCAACCCTCGAATGAATTTCTGATTCTATGTTTGTTTTGTAGCATGTATATGATCATTTCTACAATCATTTTCCAAAGTTTTATATTTTTCTGATTTTATTTGCTATTTTTAAAGATAGTTTAAAAATCAGATTTCTGTTTAAAAACCTGCTGATAACCTGTTATTAGTCGACTGGTCAGTCGACTGATGTGTCGAATGAACAAATCGCCTGGAACAACAAATGGTTTCTGTTTTATTTTGGTCGACTGACCAGTCGACTGATTAGGTCATCAGTCGGCTGATAAGGTCGTCAGTCGGCTGATGAACTGGAAACTGGCTCTAACGGTCACCTCATCAGTCGACCGATGAAAGACCATCAGTCGACTAATGCTGCAACGGCTAGTCTTTTTAGCTTTTTAAAGATTTGGGTTTTTGGTCTTTTTGCCTTGTTTTCTCTTGGCTTTGGGGTTCCTATAAATACCCCCTCATTTCCTCAGTTCTAAATACTCAAGAGAAAAGTTTTACAAGGGTTTTTAAAGTTTTTTTAGTTTGTTTAAAGGTGTTTTAGCCTTGTTTAAGAGTTTGTTTGTGAAGCAATTTTCACAAGAGCTAGAAGAGATCATCCATTGGTGTTTGAGCTTCAACTCATCCCTCTCTCTCTCTCTCTTGTCATCTAGAGAAGTTTTTCTAAACTCTTATCTAGCTATTTATTTGTTTAATTTTCATTTCCATAAGCTAGAACTTATTTGAGTTTAGATTTATTTTGATTTTACTCATTGTTCACACTCAACCTATTGAGCTTATTGTATTTGCATACATAGTATTATTTAGGGTTGTGGGATTTTGACTTTGAGTGTGGGCTTAATTGTGATCTCATCTGTTGTAGAGAACAAATTTGTATTTGTGAGCTAAATTATGAGTTACACTTTGTAATACACTTGTACACTGAGAGGAGTGTGTGGTGAGATATGGGGTCATCCCAAGAGAAGTGGGGTAGATGGTAATGCCTAGAGGTAGGTTGTAACTCTTAACACTTGAGGGAGACACGGGCTAGAGACCAACACTTGAGGTGGTAGTGAGTGTGATTGCAAGAGTGTGAATTGTAAAGTTTTCGATGAACTAGAAAACCGAGTGTGAGGTGTAAACATTATTCAGGTGAGCTAGAAAACCCGGTTGTGATAGTGGAGATCTCCACGAGCCGAGAGCAGAGACGTTGGTAGTGGGGACCGAACTCCATGATCATATCGTTTGTTTGTGTTTGTCATTGGCGTTCCTTTATATTCGTGCTTATCATTTATATCGTCTTTGTCAATTGCTTGTTGTTTATATTACCCTATCACTTTAGTAGTTTGTTTACCCTTGTGTTATTTGGATATCCTTGCATATATATTGTTCATATCTCTTGTGCTATGATATATTTGTTAGTAAAGTTTTTATTTGGTATTAAATCGGATTAGATTAACATAAACCCTATTCACCCCCCTCTAGGGTTTCTTCCTAGTGGCGTTAGGGTGCTTTCAATAGGTATTTTTAGACGCCTATAGATACCCCCTCCAAAGTGTTTTAGTCTTGTTTCTTTTATAGAGGAGGCTGAAATACTTTGGATGTGATCGGTCCAACCTTCGGTCGATGTAAAAGGATCTGTAATTAGCTTTGATTCTTGACTCATTCGATTTTTAGTCTACTCAATTTTTTAACAAAATAGCTAAAGTTTTTCCGGCGCTGCATTTATCGTCTGGCCGTCGTCAAAGTCTCTAATAGAAAACTGGAGAGTTGATTTTGGCTCGTGTTGTCGAGTTGACCTAGAACCGACTATCTCTGTCACAATATATTGACCTAGGGTTACGGTTGATCAGCGTTGACTTTAGGGTTACGCATCGTCAGGCGTAGACTTTCATCGCAACGCGTTGACCAGCGTTTACCTAGGGTTACGCATTGATCGGCGTTGACCTTTGGGTTTCGGATCGCTAGGCGTTGACTTTCATCTCAACACGTTGACCAGCACTGGCCTAGGGTTACGCATTGACCGGCGTTAACCTTAGGGTTTCAGATCGCCAGGCGTTGACTTTCATCGCAACGCATTGACTGGCGTTGACCTAGGGTTACGCGTTGACCGGTGTTGACCATAGGGTTTCAGATCGCCAAACATTAACTTTCATCATAACGCGTTGCCCAGCGTTGACCTAAGGTTGCGCGTTGATCGGCGTTAACCTTAGGGTTTCGGATCGTCAGTCGTTGACTTTCATCACAACGCGTTGACCAGCGTTGACCTAGGGTTACAAGTTAATCGTCGTTGACCTTAGGGTTTCGAATTGCCTGGCGTTGACTTTCATCGTAATGCGTTGACCGACATTGACCTTAGGGTTTTGGATCGGTAGGCGTTGACTTTCATCGCAACATGTTAACCGGCATTGTCCTAGGGTTACGTGTTGACCGGCGTTGACCTTAGGGTTTCGGATTGCCAGGTGTTAACTTTCATCGCAACGCGTTGACTGATATTGAGCTAGGGTTATGCGTTGACAGGCGTTGACCTTAGGGTTTCGGATCACCAGGCGTTGACTTTCATCGCAACGCGTTGACTTTTATCGCAACGCGTTGCTTATCATTTATATCGCCTTTGTCAATTGCTTGTTGTTTATATTACCCTATCACTTTCGTAGTTTGTTTACCCTTGTGTTATTTGTATATCCTTGCACATATATTGTTCATATCTCTTGTGCTAGGACGTAGTTTGTTTACCCTTGTGTTATTTGTATATCCTTGCACATATATTGTTCATATCTCTTGTGCTAGGATATATTTGTTAGTAAAGCACATATATTGTTCATATCTCTTGTGCTAGGATATATTTGTTAGTAAAGTTTTTATTTGGTATTAAATCAGATTAGATTAGCATAAACCCTACTCACCCCCTCTAGGGTTCCTTCCTAGTAGCATTAGGCTGCTTTCAATAGGCATTTTTTGACGCCTACAGATACCCCTCCAAAGTGTTTCAATCTTGTTTCTTTTATATAGGAGGCTGAAATACTTTGGATGTGATTAGTCCAACCTTCAGTCGGCGTAAAAGGATCTGTAGTTAGCTTTGATTCTTTACTCCTTCGATTTGACCTAGAACTGGTGAGTTGATTTTGGCTCGTGTTGTCGAGTTGACCTAGAACTGAGTAATCTGTCATAATATATTGACTTAGGGCTACTCGTTGAACGGTGTTGTTTCGGATCGCCCGACGTTAACTTTCATCGCAACACGTTGACCAGTATTGACCTAATGTTACGCGTTGACCGATGATGACCCTAAGGTTTTGGATCGCTAGACGTCTAGGGTTACACGTTGATCGGCGTTGACCTTAGAGTTACCGATCACCAGGCGTTGACTTTCTTCGCAACGCGTTCACAAATGTTGACCTAGGGTTATGCATTGATCGATATTGACTTTAGGGTTCCGGATCGCCAGGCGTTGTCTTTCATCGCAACGCGTTAACCAGTGTTGCCCTAGGGTTACGCATTGATCGGTGTTGACCTTAGGGTTTCGGATCGCCAGGTGTTCACTTTTATCATAATACGTTGACCGGTGCAGACCTAGGGTTATGCGTTGACCGGCTTTGACCTTAGGGTTTCGGATCGCTTGGCCTTGACATTGATCGTAACGCGTTGACCGATGTTAACCTAGGGTTACACGTTGACCTGCGTTGACCGATGTTAACCTAGGGTTACACGTTGATCTTTGGCGTTGACTTTCATTACAATGCGTTGACCAGCGTTGACCTAGGATTACGCGTTGATTGGTATTGACCTTAGGGTTTCGGATCGTAAGGCGTTGACTTTCATCGCAACACGTTGACCGGTGCTGACCTAGAGTTACCCGTTGACCGACGTTGACATTAGGGTTTCGGATCGCTAGGCGTTAACTTTCATCGCAACGCGTTGACCGGCGTTGACCTTGGGTTACGAGTTGATCGGCGTTAACTTTAGAGTTTCGGATCGCCAGGCGTTGACTTTTTCCCCCCTAAAACTCCTCTATCTTCTTCCTCTTACCCAAACTCTTGTCCCAAGTTCAACAACAAGAATTCTTAACCCATTGAAATTCCTGCTTTTAAAATCCCTCAACCCCTCAAAAATTTTCACATTTTCATCTCTTTATTGGCCGAAATTCCTCGTCTCTCAAGGCTAGGGTTCATATCATCTTCAAGCTCATGACTTGATTTTCGGAGTTGGGTTTTCAAGCTCTTGATATAGGTAAGCTTTTCTTCAAGAACTCTCTCTTTTTTCCTTGCATGTAAGCTTTTCTTCAAGAACTCTCTCTTTTTTCCTTGCATTCTTGGTTAAGAATCCATAGGTTTTACAAGAAAGATTGAAACTTTATTCTTGGTTAAGAATCCATAGGTTTTACAAGAAAGATTGAAACTTTATTCTTGTAATGAGGGTATGCAATGAATTCGTATGCAAAGATTGTAGCATTTTGCTATCATGAGTTAGGTTTTGTGGGAAAGAATGAATCTTGAAGGTGGGTTTTGAATATGGCCGAAATTTGAGGGGGTTTTATGCAAATCTAAAAGACAAAATTTTTGGGGGCTTTTGTGCAAAAGTGGGCCGAAACTCTAAAGGGTTGTTATGCAAAAGGACTAAAATTTTGGAAATTGGGTTGTATGCCCATTTGGCCGAAACTTTGGGGAGTGTCTCATGCGAAAAGACCACAAATTGTTGATGGGCTTATTTGCAAAAGGGGCCAAAAAGATGTTGAGGGGCTTATTGGTATATTTTGTAAAAATGCTAAAATTTTGGGGCTGAAATTTCACGAGTTCGGGCTACATACCCTTGACCAAATTTCAAATGTGTTCATGGTAAAAGTTGAACCTCGAACATGAGGGGTATTTTTGGTATTTCAGTGTCGAAATCGGCATGATGGCTTTTAAACGCCAAATTGAACCCATTGTTTGCATGCATAGGGCCCGTAGGTTTAATTAGACTTCAACTATCAAACTCCATTTTATTTATAAGATTTTAGTCAAAGTTCATAATTTTCCTTTTAATTTTCGGGTTCTTGGATTTATGATTGTACCTGATCCGTTGATTTTGATTGCAGGTTAACCATGTCTCCGCGTCGACCATGATTTCACAGGAGTCGCTCATCTTCTCAGCATAGTGAGAGGGAGGCTCCCATAGCTTTCTCTTACGGGGGTGAGCATTTATGCTTTCTTTATCCTCGTTTGACTCATTTGTGGGTCATTCGGGAAGAACCGACGTCCTCCTTCACGGGGATTGAGGTTTCAGGATGATTTTGGATTCTATCATGCCCTCGTTTGGCCCCTTCACAGGTTATTCGGGAAGAACCAATGTCCTTGTTTTGCGGGGATTGAGGTTTCAAAAGACGTGTTTTGCTTGGCCAATTCACGTTTTCTGGCATACTTGAGCGATTTCATGTTGTATTACACTGCGTGGGTCGGGGAACATTAACATGTTGTTTACGTGATGATGCATACCGCCCTTATTGTGTAGGACACTTTAAATCGTCTCGCCAATCAGCTGATGAATGTCTCTATCTCGCTAGCTTGTGAGATGAATTCAACCTTCGAATGATTTTCTGATTCTATGTTTGTTTTGTAGCATGTATATTATCATGTCTACAATCATTTTCCAAAGTTTTACATTTTTATGATTTTATTTGTTGTTTTTAAAGACAGTTTAAAAATTAGATTTTTGTTTCAAAACAGGCTGATAACTTGTTATCAGTCGACTGGCCAGTCGACTGATGACATCAGTCGACTGATGTGTCGACT
>NC_033795.1:68429922-68430423 GCF_001876935.1 Asparagus officinalis | reverse complement strand
ACTCGAGGTGAGGAGCGAAGACGTAGGTCGTGGGAACCGAACTCCGTGATCCTATCGTTTGTTTGTGTTTGTTATTGGCGTTCCTTTATATTCGTGCTTATCATTTATATCGCCTTTGTCAATTGCTTGTTGTTTTTATTACCCTATCACTTTAGTAGTTTGTTTACCCTTGTGTTATTTGTATATCCTTGCACATATATTCTCTCTGTCTCGAGCTGTGTGCGGACACCCATAGGCATTTTTAGACGCCTACAAATACCCCCTCCAAAGTGTTTCAGTCTTATTTCTTTCATAGAGGAGGCTAAAATACTTTGGATGTGATCGGTCAAACCTTCAGTCGGTGTAAAAGGATCTGTAGTTAGCTTTGATTCTTGACTCCTTCAATTTTCAGTCTATTCAATATTTTAACGAAATAGCTAAAAAAAATTCGGCGCTGCGTTTATCGTCTAGCCGTCGTCGAAGTCTCGAATCAAAAACTGGTGAGTTGATTTTGGCTCGTGT
>NC_033795.1:68407541-68429750 GCF_001876935.1 Asparagus officinalis | reverse complement strand
TGACCATCATTGTTACGCGTTAACCGGTATTGACCTAGGGTTACGCGTTGATCGATGTTGACCTTAGGGTTTCGGATCGCCAGGCGTTGACTTTCATCTCAACATGTTGATCGGCGTTGACCTTAAGGTTTCAGATCGCCAGGCGTTGACTTTCATCGCAACGCATTGACTGGCGTTGACCTAGGGTTACGCGTTGACCGGTGTTGACCATAGGGTTTCAGATCGCCAAACATTAACTTTCATCATAACGCGTTGCCCAGCGTTGACCTAAGGTTGCGCGTTGATCGGCGTTAACCTTAGGGTTTCGGATCGTCAGTCGTTGACTTTCATCACAACGCGTTGACCAGCGTTGACCTAGGGTTACAAGTTAATCGTCGTTGACCTTAGGGTTTCGAATTGCCTGGCGTTGACTTTCATCGTAATGCGTTGACCGACATTGACCTTAGGGTTTTGGATCGGTAGGCGTTGACTTTCATCGCAACATGTTAACCGGCATTGTCCTAGGGTTACGTGTTGACCGGCGTTGACCTTAGGGTTTCGGATTGCCAGGTGTTAACTTTCATCGCAACGCGTTGACTGATATTGAGCTAGGGTTATGCGTTGACAGGCGTTGACCTTAGGGTTTCGGATCACCAGGCGTTGACTTTCATCGCAACGCGTTGACTTTTATCGCAACGCGTTGCTTATCATTTATATCGCCTTTGTCAATTGCTTGTTGTTTATATTACCCTATCACTTTCGTAGTTTGTTTACCCTTGTGTTATTTGTATATCCTTGCACATATATTGTTCATATCTCTTGTGCTAGGATATATTTGTTAGTAAAGTTTTTATTTGGTATTAAATCAGATTAGATTAGCATAAACCCTACTCACCCCCTCTAGGGTTCCTTCCTAGTAGCATTAGGCTGCTTTCAATAGGCATTTTTTGACGCCTACAGATACCCCTCCAAAGTGTTTCAATCTTGTTTCTTTTATATAGGAGGCTGAAATACTTTGGATGTGATTAGTCCAACCTTCAGTCGGCGTAAAAGGATCTGTAGTTAGCTTTGATTCTTTACTCCTTCGATTTGACCTAGAACTGGTGAGTTGATTTTGGCTCGTGTTGTCGAGTTGACCTAGAACTGAGTAATCTGTCATAATATATTGACTTAGGGCTACTCGTTGAACGGTGTTGTTTCGGATCGCCCGACGTTAACTTTCATCGCAACACGTTGACCAGTATTGACCTAATGTTACGCGTTGACCGATGATGACCCTAAGGTTTTGGATCGCTAGACGTCTAGGGTTACACGTTGATCGGCGTTGACCTTAGAGTTACCGATCACCAGGCGTTGACTTTCTTCGCAACGCGTTCACAAATGTTGACCTAGGGTTATGCATTGATCGATATTGACTTTAGGGTTCCGGATCGCCAGGCGTTGTCTTTCATCGCAACGCGTTAACCAGTGTTGCCCTAGGGTTACGCATTGATCGGTGTTGACCTTAGGGTTTCGGATCGCCAGGTGTTCACTTTTATCATAATACGTTGACCGGTGCAGACCTAGGGTTATGCGTTGACCGGCTTTGACCTTAGGGTTTCGGATCGCTTGGCCTTGACATTGATCGTAACGCGTTGACCGATGTTAACCTAGGGTTACACGTTGACCTGCGTTGACCGATGTTAACCTAGGGTTACACGTTGATCTTTGGCGTTGACTTTCATTACAATGCGTTGACCAGCGTTGACCTAGGATTACGCGTTGATTGGTATTGACCTTAGGGTTTCGGATCGTAAGGCGTTGACTTTCATCGCAACACGTTGACCGGTGCTGACCTAGAGTTACCCGTTGACCGACGTTGACATTAGGGTTTCGGATCGCTAGGCGTTAACTTTCATCGCAACGCGTTGACCGGCGTTGACCTTGGGTTACGAGTTGATCGGCGTTAACTTTAGAGTTTCGGATCGCCAGGCGTTGACTTTTTCCCCCCTAAAACTCCTCTATCTTCTTCCTCTTACCCAAACTCTTGTCCCAAGTTCAACAACAAGAATTCTTAACCCATTGAAATTCTTGCTTTTAAAATCCCTCAACCCCTCAAAAGAATTTCGGATTTTCTCTCTTTATTGGCCGAAATTCCTCTTCTCTCAAGGCTAGGGTTCATCTCATCTTCAAGCTCAAGACTTGATTTTTGGAGTTGGGTTTTCAAGCTCTTGATATGGGTAAGCTTTTCTTCAAGAACTCTCTCTTTTTTCCTTGCATTCTTGGTTAAGAATCCATAGGTTTTACAAGAAAGATTGAAACTTTATTCTTGTAATGAGGGTATGCAATGAATTCGTATGCAAAGATTGTAGCATTTTGCTATCATGAGTTAGGTTTTGTGGGAAAGAATGAATCTTGAAGGTGGGTTTTGAATATGGCCGAAATTTGAGGGGGTTTTATGCAAATCTAAAAGACAAAATTTTTGGGGGCTTTTGTGCAAAAGTGGGCCGAAACTCTAAAGGGTTGTTATGCAAAAGGACTAAAATTTTGGAAATTGGGTTGTATGCCCATTTGGCCGAAACTTTGGGGAGTGTCTCATGCGAAAAGACCACAAATTGTTGATGGGCTTATTTGCAAAAGGGGCCAAAAAGATGTTGAGGGGCTTATTGGTATATTTTGTAAAAATGCTAAAATTTTGGGGCTGAAATTTCACGAGTTCGGGCTACATACCCTTGACCAAATTTCAAATGTGTTCATGGTAAAAGTTGAACCTCGAACATGAGGGGTATTTTTGGTATTTCAGTGTCGAAATCGGCATGATGGCTTTTAAACGCCAAATTGAACCCATTGTTTGCATGCATAGGGCCCGTAGGTTTAATTAGACTTCAACTATCAAACTCCATTTTATTTATAAGATTTTAGTCAAAGTTCATAATTTTCCTTTTAATTTTCGGGTTCTTGGATTTATGATTGTACCTGATCCGTTGATTTTGATTGCAGGTTAACCATGTCTCCGCGTCGACCATGATTTCACAGGAGTCGCTCATCTTCTCAGCATAGTGAGAGGGAGGCTCCCATAGCTTTCTCTTACGGGGGTGAGCATTTATGCTTTCTTTATCCTCGTTTGACTCATTTGTGGGTCATTCGGGAAGAACCGACGTCCTCCTTCACGGGGATTGAGGTTTCAGGATGATTTTGGATTCTATCATGCCCTCGTTTGGCCCCTTCACAGGTTATTCGGGAAGAACCAATGTCCTTGTTTTGCGGGGATTGAGGTTTCAAAAGACGTGTTTTGCTTGGCCAATTCACGTTTTCTGGCATACTTGAGCGATTTCATGTTGTATTACACTGCGTGGGTCGGGGAACATTAACATGTTGTTTACGTGATGATGCATACCGCCCTTATTGTGTAGGACACTTTAAATCGTCTCGCCAATCAGCTGATGAATGTCTCTATCTCGCTAGCTTGTGAGATGAATTCAACCTTCGAATGATTTTCTGATTCTATGTTTGTTTTGTAGCATGTATATTATCATGTCTACAATCATTTTCCAAAGTTTTACATTTTTATGATTTTATTTGTTGTTTTTAAAGACAGTTTAAAAATTAGATTTTTGTTTCAAAACAGGCTGATAACTTGTTATCAGTCGACTGGCCAGTCGACTGATGACATCAGTCGACTGATGTGTCGACTAAAGAAATCGCTTGGAACAACAAATAGTTTTTGTTTTGTTTTGGTCAATTGACCAGTCGACTGATGAGGTCATCAGTCGACTGATAAGGTCGTCAATCGACTGATGAGCTGAAAAATACCTCTAACGGTAAGCTCATCAGTCGACTGATGAAAGCCGTCAGTCGACTGATGCTGTAACGGCTAGTTTTTTCAGCTTTTTACATATTTGGGTTTTTGGTCTTTTTGTCTTGTTTTCTCTTGGCTTTAGGGTTCCTATAAATACCCCCACATTTCCTCAGTTCTAAATACTCAAGAGAAAAGTTTTACAATGGTTTTTAAAGTTTGATTTAAGGTGTTTAAGCCTTGTTTAAGAGTTTGTTTGTGAAGCAATTTTCACAAGAGCTAGAAGAGATCATCCTTTGGTGTTTGAGATTCAACTCATCTCTCTCTCTCTCTCTATCTCTCTCTTGTCATCTATAGAAGTTTTTCTAAACTGTTATCTAGTTATTTATTTGTTTAATTTTTATTTCCATAAGCTAAAACCTATTTGAGTTTAGATTTATTTTGATTATACTCATTGTTCACACTCAACCTATTGAGATTATTGTATTTGCATACATAGTATTATTTAGGGTTGTGGGATTGTGACTTTGAGTGCAGGCTTAATTGTGTCATCTATTGTAGAGAACAAATTTGTATTTGTGAGCTAAATTGTGAGCTACACTTTGTAATATACTTGTACACCGAGAGGAGTGTGTGGTGAGAGACGGGGTCATCCCAAGAGGAACGGGGTAGGTGGTAATGCCTAGAGGTAGGTTGTAATTCCTAACACTTGAGGGAGACACGGGCTAAAGACCAACACTTGAGGTGGTAGTAAGTGTGATTGCAAGAGTGTGAATTGTAAAGTTTTCGGTGAACTAGAAAACCGAGTGTGGGGTGTAAACGTTATTCGGGTGAGCGTAGAAAACCCGGTTGTGATAGTAGAGTTCTTCTCAAGGTGAGGAGCAGAGACGTAGGTCGTGGGGACCGAACTCCGTGAACATATCGTTTGTTTGCGTTTGTCATTGGCGTTCCTTTATATTCATGCTTATCATTTATATCGCCTTTGTTAATTCTTGTTGTTTATATTACCTTATCACTTTAGAAGTTTGTTTACCCTTGTGTTATTTGTATATCCTTGCACATTTGTTCATATCTCTTGTGCTAGGATATATTTGTTAGTAAAGTTTTTATTTGGTATTAAATCGGATTAAATTAGCATAAACCCTATTCACCCCCCTCTAGGGTTCCTTCCTAGTGGCATTAGGGTGCTTTCAATAGGCTTTTTTAGACGCCTATAGATACCCTCTCTAATGTGTTACAGTCTGGTTTCTTTTATAGAGGAAGCTAAAATAATTTGGATGTGATCGGTCTAACCTTCAGTCGGTGTAAAAGGATACGTAGTTAGCGTTGATTCTTGACTCCTTCGATTTTCAGTATACTCAATATTTTAACGAAATAGCTAAAAAAATTTCGACGCTGCGTTTATCGTGTAACCGTCGTCGAAGTCTCGAATCAAAAATTGGTGAGTTGTTTTTGGCTCGTATTGTCGAATTGACCTAGAACTAACTATCTCTGTCACAATATATTGACTTAGGGTTACAAGTTCAACGATGTTGTTTCGGAGCGCCAGGCGTTGACTTTCATCGTAACATGTTCACCAGCATTGACCTGGGGTTACGCGTTGACCGGCGTTGACCCTAGGGTTTCGGATCGCTAGGCATTGACTTTCATCGCAACGTGTTGACCAGCGTTGACCTAGGGTTACTTGTTCACTGGCATTGACCTTAGGGTTTCGGATCGCTAGGCGTTGATTTTCATCACAACGCTGCTTTCGTCAAAAGTTGCCTTCATCATTGATTTCATTAAAACTTTAGTCGTTACAAATGAATTCAAATAACGAAAATAAAAATTACAACTTTCTTGAAAATAAACACAAGATCCGTTTATCGTCTCTTGCTTGCGTGGGTCTTTGGCCTGTGACAGGGACGTCGATATCCGTGGACTACCTGGCACTCAGATCTGTTCCAGAAAAATCGGACAGAGCTTCATCGATCCGCGAGGAGATCTAGAAGCCTGAAGCGCCTATCCCGGCTAAAACGAGATATTTGCTCTTCTTAGGATTACCGGCGAAGGGTAATACTAAGGGACGGACACGGGTGATGAAGAATCTGATGAAGACCTCTCCTCTGTTGAAGCGCTCGACCACTCTTCACTGCAGCAGGGCTTCGCCAACTCTCCAAAAATCCAGATCCTCCAAAAATGAGGCCTTAGGTTGCTATTTATAGGCAATGGGGACACTTGGGGCGTTGGGACACCCCTGGGGTGTCTAGGCTTTTCCTAGACACCCCTGGGGTGTTTCGACTTTCCCGAGACACCCCGGGTGTCCCAGCTCAGCCTGAGACGCTCCGTTGCGTATGTTTGATTATTTTCCCCGTAAGTTCTTCGTCCGAACTCGGATTTGAGTGATTCTAAGTGCGTTGGAAGCTTGAAGAAGAGTTCTATCTGCTCTAATGGTTGGATTATCTGTAGAATGAACGAGACTCAAAGGGCGTTATCCTTTTTGTGAACCTCGCCGGGTTCCCGATTGGCCCGGGTCTTCATTGACGTCAATTGAACTCCTGTGGATCGGATAGTGACGTTCATTGTCGCTCTTTAACACTGAACCGTTCGTGGAGACCTATAGGCAATTTTCGATGCCTACAGATACCCCCTCCAAAGCGTTCCGGACTCGTTTCTTTTATAGAAGAGGCTGGGATACTTTTGATGTGATTGGTCTAGCCTTCAGTCGGCGTAAGGACCTGTAGTTAGCTTCAACTCTTGGCTCCTTCGATTTTCGGTCTATTCGATGCTTTGACGAATAACCGAAGTTCTTCCGGCGCTGCGTTTATCGCTTGGCCGTCGTCGGAGTCTCGAGTCTGCAGCTGATGAATTGAGTTTGGCTCGTGTCATTGAGTTGACCTTGAACTACCTCCGTCACATTGTGTTGACTTAGGGAACGTTGACTTTTGTTGCAACGCGTTGACTGGCGTTGACCTAGGGTTACGCGTTGACCGGCGTTGACCCTAGGGTTTCGAATCGTCAAACGTTGACTTTGGTTGCAATGTGTTGACTGGCGTTGACCTAGGGTTACGCGTTGACTGGCGTTGACCCTAGGGTTTCGAATCGTCAAACGTTGACTTTGGTCGCAACGCATTGACCGGCGTTGACCCTAGGGTTTCAAATCGTCAAACGTTGACTTTGGTCGCAACGCGTTGCCTGGCGTTGACCTAGGGTTACGCGTTGACCGGCGTTGACCTTAGGGTTTTGAATCGTCAAACGTTGACTTTGGTCGCAACACGTTGACCGGCGTTGACCTAGGGTTACGCGTTGACCGACGTTGACCCTAGGATTTCGCGCATCGAATGTTGATTGGTGTCGATTTTCATCAAGACATCCAATAATCGACGAAAACGGGCGAATTCGGGCCTAACAGGGCATATATATAGGCGTACGGGGACCAAACGAGACCCGAGACACCCGTGGGTGTCTCAACCCTGGCCGAGACACCCTAGGGTGTCTCAGTTCTAGGGCCGAGACACACACACACCTCCCCTTTTTTCTTTTGTTTGTTTCCCTTTTTTTTTGTTTCCTGTCTTGTTTTGGCTTTATTGCCTCTTTTGTTTTCCCCCTTCTTTTCAAATTTTCAAAAGAAAATCCCTCTCAAACTCCTTCTCCCTCCTTTCATCCATCCCCCATTGAAGAACTCAAAACCCATTAATCCCCTCCTTGGCCGAAATTTCCTCTCCTCCAAGCTACGGTTTCTTCTTCATCTCAAGTTCAAAGGAAGCTTCTTGGTTTTGGGTAAGCTTCTCCTCCAAAAAAAACTCTCTCAATTTTTGGCAAAAATTGAAACTTTATACATGTAATGAGGGTATGCCACGAATTTGTATGCAAAGATCATAGCTTTTTGTTATCATGAGTTAGAGGATAGGCTCTTTGATGATGAGTTGTGTATGCACAAGAATTTGGGGGGTTTTATGTAAAATCCACAATATGGCCGAATTTGAGGGGCTTTTGTGCAAAATTGGACTGAAATTTGAGGGTTTTTTATGCAAAGGGGGATGAAATTTAGGACTGAAATTTTACCCCCCCCCTTTGGCCGAAATTTGATAGGTGTTTGCATGCGAAAGAATCAATGTTGTTTGAGGGGTTTATTTGCAAAAAGCAACCCACAAAGTATAGAGGGGTTTATTTGCAAAAAGGCTAAAATTTAGAGTTGAAATTCCAAAAGTTTAGACCACATCCCAATAACCAAAGTTTTGGTAAAGGCATGTGGGCGTTTAAATTGAAATTTGTGTAGGGGTCTATATGCAAAATTGGCTAAATTCTACAAAAGGGCTTATTTGTAAAATTAACCAAAATTGTGGGGTATCGGGGGGTGCTATATGATCAGATATGATGACCATGACCCAACCCGAGCGTGTCCTTGACCCGAATTTGGCCTTGAACACGAAGGGTATTTTGGGTATTTCACCAAAATTCACCGCGAAAAATGACAATCATTGTTTCGCATGCACGAAATTTGTAGGTTTAACTAGACTTCAATTATGAAATCCTATTTATACATAGGATTTTAATTAAAGTTCTTAATTTCCCTTTTAAATTTCGTGTATTCATATTTTAGATTGTGCCTGACTTGCTGCTTTTCGTTACAGATTTTCAATGTCTCCCCGCCGATCTCGACCTCGTAGGAGTCGTTCTCATTCGCAGCACAGCGAGGAAGAGGTTCCCGCGACATCTTTTCCAGCGGCCTCTTTCTTTGGGGGCGAGAATTTACATTTTCCGTATCCCTGATTGACCTCTTCGCGGGTCATGAAGGAAGAACCGACACCCTCCTTCGCGGGGGTTAAGGTTTCAGACTTGTTTTGCTTGGCCAATTCAAGTCTTCTGGTATATTGGGGCGATTTTGTGTCGTCCTACACCTTGTAGGTCGGTGTATGTTACCACGTTATTTACGTGATGATGCATACCATTCTTCCGGTGTAGGACACTCAAAATCGTCTCTCCAATTATTCCGTGAATGAGCTTATCGTTCTTCTTACGAGATGGATTTTCTGACTCCACCCTTGTGCTTTATTGTAGTAGAGTTTCCTACGGGGAGCCTTCCTCCTCATGCCAATACTGGTTGTAGCCGGGAGGTCTTCTCTTCAGCTTCTCTCAGGCAGGCCATTAGTCCACTCCCTCGGTTTGACAGAGATCGTTCCGACGAATCTTGTCGTTTGATACGGGAAGGAGGACGTCATTGTTTGCGCCAGCTTATCACGGATGCCACCTTTACTGCGGATTCTTCCTCTACTCAGGCTTTAAAGAAGCCGAGTTTCCTATTCGGAGATCACGTTGAGGATCCTGCTACGCTGACCCTTACCGAGGAACACTGGCTGACTCTCGACGAAGGGGCTGTCTTGTACATTCCCTCCATTCCGCGTCAATATTCTTTCAGTCACTTGAAGGGACAGGCCGTGGAGCGACAGATGTCCTGGCACCTTACTAATGATGCTGAGCGAGTCGAGTGTGGATATGCCTCTCATCACAAGACTCCTGGTTCTAGCGGGCATCATGATATTCGTGGCCTTCGACCAGGGATCATGGGCCTTGACACTGCACTGAGCAAGTTCAGTGTGGATATGCCACTCATCATAAGACTCCTGGTTCTAACGGGTATCATGATGTTCGTGGTCTTCGACCAGGGATTATGGGCCTTAACACTGCACCCCCAGGCGAGGTGTCAGCAGCTGCTCCTACCGTGGGTAATCGTCTGGCTCTTCTGGGGAGAAGGTTACCTCCACCAGATTATAGATGCTATGGTTGGGCTTCCTCACTAGCCAAGGGGTGGTGGGCACGCATGACCAGTTTCGTCTTGGCGCGCTGGGGAGAGGGATTTGAAGAGCAGTGGGTTGTATGCACCTATACGAGCCACCACGTACGGAATCCCGGTCAGCTGCCGCCATTTCTTGGCGTTGCTAGAGACCTATATGCCTGACAGTAACACCTTCCTGACCAGCGGTGGCGAGTTAGGGTTGGCCTTGCATGAGATGCATCAGGTTTCTGGTCTTCCGATGGGGGATTGTCCATATCAGGAGTATTTTCCCTCGAACCAGCAGTTGGAGTGTATGAAGAAAGATACTCCCGATATGTATGACACTCTCTGGGATCTTACTTGTCACTATTATACCTCCTTGGTCCAGACTTCTGCTCTAGCGAAAAGGAAGAGGCAGATCAGCTTGAAGCAGTTTGCTAGCTATTTGTTCCAGAATTTGGAGGGTAATTCCAGCGAGCCCATTCGTGAATTAGACGTGTTGACCCCTACCGCAGTTAATGAGTTGTTGGAGAAGGCTGAGGCTCGTTCTTACACCATTGCCAGTGCTGAGGGAGCTTTTCCTGCGGGAACCAAGTTTCGTTCGTTTCTCTGCCGTGCGCAGAAGTCCATTGGGCCCCGGACTCTACTAGCAGGCTACCTTGCCCTTTGGTTGAAGAAATGTGTTGTCCCGTACCAGCCTTCAGACGCTCTACCTGTCGAGGTGCTCTTCCCTGCAGTTCAGCTAGTTTACGGGAGAGATCTTTCCCTGCTCCCAGCGATGGTTGCTGGCATCCATTGCGGGCTTAGGTGTCTAGTCAGTAGTTTTACACAGAGGGGTTCTGAACCATCGACCGAGCTTATTTGTCCGAAGGTCGAGCTTCCTTATGCATATCTGATGGCGTAGCTTGTCCTTCACCGCCCTGACTTGATGTCGGCGCCCAGCGTTGTTGATGTCCCCGTTCCTTTCATGCAGCTGTTAGAGAAGAGCAGATGGCTCGGGAACAAATTCGGTGATGTACAACAGGAGCTTCGAGTCCGTAAGAGCTGGGAGTTCTTCAAGTGTTTTCCTCACTTTTCAGGTCGCTATGGCGACGTGCTGATTGACGAGGATAAACCTAGAAGTGACCGGACTGTTCTCGACGTTGGTTGTTTCCGCTGGTTAGTGAACATCCGCGTTGGGTATCTTGTCCTCCGGGTGAAGAATCAATGCCACATAGAGCCTTACCTTCCCTGCCTCTTTGCTCGTCAGTTCGGCTATGACCAACTATATGTCGGGAATCCAAGCCGTAGCCTGCAGGTCGAGGGAGGACTTATTGATGGCGTACGAGCATGGCTGTGGACTATGGTGGGCTGCACTGGAGCCCATTTTGCTCTTCCTTCCTATAGGCGTAAGCCGCTGACCACTTTCCTTAGTTGCAAGTGGTTCCTTTCCGCCTATGAATCCATAGGTGTGAGGAGCCTTTCAGAGTTACAGTCCGAGCACTTGGTCCGGGCTGCTATGATGGCTGCTCGCAGGGCTGAGCTTGCTCAGAAGCGGAGAAAGGGGCATGCCAAATCTCTTCTTACAGATGATGAAGAGCTCCTTCCTACGGGTGACGACGACGAGACCTCCAAGGAAGAATATGTGGATGCAGATACCGACAGAGGAGAACTCGATACCGGTTTGTCCTGCTTCTTCGATTTCCCTTCTCCATTCTAATTGGTATAAACGACAGCTCTTGTTTGTTTAATAAAATGACCATTGTCACTTTAGGTAGGACAGTTGACGATCATGAGCCGCCAGCTCCTCGTTATACGAGCTCATGGCCCGACGATCGAGCTCCCACATACGTCGAAACGTGTGACAAGCCTATGCATGACCGACCTGTTGGTCCTAGGGGGGTCGGTGCCCCGAAAAGGAAGAAGACCGTACATAAGTCCCACGACGGTCAGCGTCCTTATGGAGTGGACTTAGGAAGCACTGCCGATGGAGGGGAAGGTAACATTTTATTTTTATTGCTTTAAGGTGATTTTCCTTTTGGGATTCGTAACCATGTTTTATGCTCCAGGGTTCTTCGAAGAGGGCGAACTCCCACCGGGTCCGGTATCTCCTGGATCTGATAACATGGATTGCTTTATGCAGCAGATGTGCGACGCCCTTCATGACGGGTCTCTGGGCATCGATCTAAACATTGATCTTGGGCAAGTGAATAGTGTTGAGTCCACCGTCCCGTATTCAGGTATATCTACATCCAATGATACCCTCCTCAATCATGGGGAAGGAAGATCTTCCGTTTTTGCTGCAAGTATTTTTGAGCTTTCCTCATCTTCCAACATTCAGGTTACCCTGCAGATGTCGCGATGGAAAGGCCAGCTGAGGATGGAGCCTATCATGATGCAGGTTTCGAGGAGAGGGGGTGTGCTCCTGTACCAAGCTTCTCGAAACCCGATGCTGGCTTATTAGCTGACATGCTGGCTGAACAGACTACCAGAGGAACCGAGAGACCATTCTTTGGGAATGATTCATTCATAGGTATATATCTGATTCCCTTCATCTTGCCTGATCTTTTGTCTGACTAACGAAGGATTAATATTACAGCACCAACCATTGGGATTCAGATGCCTACGGATGATGGACCTACAGGTATGCAGATGACCTTATCATCCCAATCCTCCTTATTTGTCTAAATTTTCATTTTGACTAATAAAGAAGTACAATTATAGGACCAGCCGCTTGGGCCGATACCCTTATGACTCTTGGCATTCCCGCTGCATCTGAGGACAATGGGATTGGAGGTATGCATACAATCTTTTTGCCCTGATTCTCCTTATTTGTCCAAATTTCCATTTGACTAATACATGAGTGTAACTATAGGACCGGCCATTGTGCCTGATACTACTACAGTTCCCGGGGCTGGAAGTCTGCATAGAAGTGGCGTCTCCCCGCCCTTGCCGAGTGGTATGAGCAATCTGCCTGCAGGGGTTGATATACCCTCCATGTCCACTTCTGCCGCTGTCTCAGAGCCTGTCGGACCTCAGCCTGAGGGGACCTCCATTAGCGTTGCTATGCTCAGAGTTTGCCTTTGAATTTCCTTATCGTATTCGATAATCTACTGAACTTCTATGTTGTTGCTTGTAGGATCTCGATCCTCTCTATATGAGCGTGTCCGCGCCCTTTTGGTCGATACTGATCCTGACAGAGACATTTTTCGTACGGACCTCGGCTTCTTCACTGCCTTTTATAACGGCATGATCGAGAAACTTCTTCATAGAGGATACGGTTTCGATCAGTTCAGGCGTTCCTTTTCTCGCCACATGATGATGATGAGGGAAGAAGGATACCCGGAATTGGCCGATTCCTTCACCGCCGATTTCGCTATCCTGGAGTCAGAGATCCGAGAGTTGAAGGAATTGGAGATTAATGGGGCTTCTTCTTTCGTGTCCTCTCAGCTGGAGCATAGGCTGGCACAGTGGCGTGACCTGAGATCTTCCATCGGATGCGAGCTTCAGTCACATGAGAGCTCCATTGCGCAGCTAATGGCTAACGTAGCGAGGAAAGATACGGATAGAGCTGAGTTACTCCGCTCTTTGGACTCGAGCCGCGAGGAAGTGACTAGGTTGAAAGAGGCCTTGAAGCGCGCCGAGGAATCTGTTTCTCTTATTGCAGATGACCTGGCTGGATTAGAGTGTTCTCGTGAACAGGCACTCGAGAGGCTAGGATCCACCCAGGAGAGACTGATGAAGCTGAAGAGTGAAGCCGCGGAGATTTTAAGCAGTTCTGAAGAATCTGCTCGAGCTGATCTGCAGGCAGAACTCGAGCGGAGTTATGTAGATAGACTTTTTAGTTTAAAGTCTCATATCCTCGACCGCCAACTACCTTCGGGCTAACGAGCTTTTTATTGTATGCTTTTGACTCGATCTATTAATAGAGACTCCACATTTGCTTCTTTTGTGATCTTTCTGTATTTATTCTGAATGACAAGGTTTATGGGATTTTTGGCAAACCCCCAGCCATCAACGGGTTTGAAATGTCTTTACCGATTACCGTTTGAAATCGGACTAGCATGTGAATTATTAAACCCGTCTCACATGTAACGTTGTGCTAAGAAAATCGCTTTTCTTAGACTTGATGCTATGATTTTGAATACATAGACTTAACCATTTCTTATAGGGAAAAGGCACCCTGCACCGCGTATTAGGCGATGACTTATCCCTTCTTAGGCTTCGGGATAAAATTCCCCAGGTTTAGACCCTGGTGTCTTTTTCAATCGGCGAAAGATTAAACCGGCCATGTGTGTTAGACATAGACTTTGGAATTTTTGGCAAACCCCCAGCCTTCAACGGGTTTGATGTGCCTTTACCGATCACCGTTTGAATCGGGCTAGCATGCGGATTGTCTAAATCCGTTCCGCATGTGTTAGACATAGACTTTAGAATTTTTGGCAAACCCCCAGCCTTCAACGGGTTTAATGTGCCTTTATCGATCACCGTTTGAATCGGGCTAGCATGCGGATTGTTAGGTGTTGACTCATCCCTACTTAGGCTTCAGGATAAAATTCCCCAAGTTTAGACCTTGGTGTCTTTTTCTTTAATCGGTGAAAGACTAAACCGGCAACGCGTGTTAGGCGTTGACTTATCCCTACTTAGGTTTCGGGATAAAATTCCCCAGACTCAGATTCTGGTGTCTTCTTCAATCGGTAAAAGACTAAACCGGCAACACGTGTTAGGCGTTGACTTATCCCTACTTAGGCTTCGGGATAAAATTCCCCAGACTCGGATTCTGGGGTCTTCTTCAATCGGTAAAAGACTAAACCGGCAACACGTGTTAGGCGTGGTTCAAACGACTCTAACTTTTATAGGATTGGTCATTTGAATCAAAAGAATCCCTCATTCATTGAGGAGAAAGCCCAATTTCAACCCTAACTTTTATAGGTTTGGTGGAAAAGGGGACAAAGGTGGATTTTCGTTTATCGAAAAGGAATGACTCGGTCTTAGTCCTAACTATCTGTAGGTTTGACTAAGTGAGATTGGGAACAATCCTAACTTTTATAGGTTTGATTGCTCAATTTAAAGTGGACCTCTCGTTCATGGAAGGAATCGAGAGAGGAATTTGGCTTTGGCCCTAACTTTTATAGGTTTGACCTGAAAGCAAAGAAAGTGGAATACAGGTAGCAAAGAAAGTGCCAACTCGTATTATCACTCAAAGGAAGACTTTAATGCTAGGTGATTAGGACCTAACATGTTGAGTCTGAGAAATGCCAACGACGGGCAGATGGAAATGTTGGTGGATCCACTGTCGTTTAATTTGATCAGCGGATGATTTTGGTGAGGAAAGATTAACCTATCAGAGGATTGGATCTCATCTCACAAAAATAACTCATAAGACAAGAAGAAATATTTCGGCGTTCGGAGTTCGAACGTGGATTTCTTATTCATCAATACTACAATGGTTGGGTTATCCCTAAGAATACCCCATGTGGTATTCTTCTGGGAACTTCCCGATACATTGGTTATCCTGAAGATACTAAGGATAGTATTTTTTCAGGAACTTGCCGTTTATCGGCATCATAAGCCGGTCACCGTCCTTGGTGACAAGGCGATATGCGCCACTCGAGTAGACTGTCTCCACTACGAATGGTCCCTCCCATTTGGGTTCAAATTTACCCTTCTTCTTGGAGTTAAGGATCATAGGCCGCCTTTCAGCTAGAACCAAATCCCCTTCTTTGAAACTCCTTTGTCGAACCTTTTTATCGAAGGCTCGAGAAATTCTAGCTTGGTAAAACTCAATATGTTGTTGAGCTTCCAGGCGCTTTTCATCGAGCCTCTCGAGTTCTTCGAGGCGTTTCTGATGTTGTTCTTCGGTCGTCATCTGGGTTGAAAGAGCGATCCGAAGAGACGGAATTTGGATTTCCAAAGGGAGAACAGCTTCACATCCGTACACCAATGAATATGGGGTTGCGCCGGTCGGTGTACGCACCGTGGTACGATAGGCCCATAGATCCGCGCCGAGCTTGTCATCCCAATCTCGTTTATTAGTTTTCACGATTTTTTACAAGAGCTTTATGATAGTCTTGTTGAAGGCTTCAGCTAATCCATTTGCTGTGGGATTATAAGCCGTTGACGAGATATCCTGAATTTTAAACTTTTCGCAGAACCTTATGAAGGCGTTGCTGATAAATTGAGGACCGTTGTCATGTATGATTCGTCTTGGTACACCATGTCGGTAGATGATATGGTGCTTGATGAATGCAATGACGTTACTCGTTTTAACTTCTCTGAGTGGAACTGCTTCAGCCCATTTGGAGAAGTAATCGGTAATTGCCAGGATGAACCGGTCACCTTTGACTGATGGGGGATTTATAGGGCCAACAATGTCCATTCCCGAAGTCTCGAATGGCCATGACGTAATTGAAGGATGCAGATGCTCCGGAGGTTGGTGCATATAATTCGCATGTACTTGACATGCGTGATACTTTCGGGCGTATGTGATTGCATCACTCATCATGAAAGGCCAAAAATATCCTATTCTTCTGATGCGGTCGTAAAGCTTGTATGTGATTGCATCACTCATCATGAAAGGCCAAAAATATCCTATTCTTCTGATGCGGTCGTAAAGCTTGGGACCAGGTTGGTGTGCACCACACTCTCCTTCATGCGCCTCCCTAAGGACCTCTTCAGCTTCTTTGGTTGATAAGCAACGTGCTAGCAACCCATCGTACCCCCTGCGGTATAGCGTTCGATTCTCCGTATTATAGAAGAATCTTGGTGCTCTTCGTCTGATTGACTCTCTTTCCTTCACATCTTCTGGCAAGATTCTATGCAAGACGTAGTCGATGATGGGGAAACGCCAATCTCGTGGTTCGAACTCGACTTGAGTAGCGTGCACCTCTTGAACCTCTTCTTCCTTGGCATCTTGTCGATGCAGATCCTGACCTTTCCGTTCTTCTTAAGAACTGGGACAATATTGGCAAGCCACTCTGGATGCTGCTCTTCCCTAACGAAGCCCGAGTCAATAAGCTTTTTAACTTCGGTCTCGATTGCTTCCATCATTTGCGGACGAAACCGTCTTTGTTGTTGTTTGACAGGTTTGACATCCGTCTTGATGTTGAGACGATGCACTGCTACATTTGGGTCGAGCCCTGGCATGTCTTCATAATTCCAGGCGAACACATCGATATACTCCCTGATAAGAGAGATTAACTCTTCTTTCTCCTCGGGTAGGAGACTGTCGCTAATGAATATCGGCTTTGGATTTTCCTCACTTCCCATATTCACTTGGACTACTTGATCTTCGGTAGGAGGTTCTCTTTGTTCGAACCTATCACCATACTGCATGTTTAGGTGATGAACCCAAGGATCTTCCCATGTCGGCATCTGGTCGTCCCCCTCTATTGTGGTAGGATCGACCGTAACCATGTTCGACATCAACTTTTTGAATATCTCACCGATACTAGTGTCGGAATCCCAAGCTGAAGAATCGGATGAGCATCCGTTTCTGGCTTTGTTAGCAATTCGATCGATGATTTGCCAGCAGCACTCATCGTCGGATGAGGAGACATAACCCAAACCTCTTTTGTAGCGATAATAATCATCGGGTTTTCCCTTTGGTACATAGGCCATCCGAGGTGGAACTCGCGGACCTCGACCAAAGCAAAGACCCTCTCCGAGTGTGAAGTCATATCCATACTTCTCCATTAGATCGCGCGCTTTTGCGTCATACCTGAATAAGTGAGGAGCAGGTTTATCATCATCATCTTCCTCTTCTAAGAAGTGATCGGGTATTGGAGCTTCTTTTCCTTTGCCATAGACGACTTCTTTTCCACCCCATGTTCCCGCGGGGATGACAAGCGTTGCTCCGTATGGATCTTATACCTGTTTTTTTGTCAGACAAAATGATTGAAGTGGCATATACAGGTCAGGGTTATCATATAGCTCTTTAGTAACATTATCAAGACACATCGAGTACTCTAAATCATCGTTTATTGATAGTTCTTCGGTAAGTTGCCAATTACAACTACTTTCCGATGATTTATCATCGTCAAGATTGATTACAATGGGTACAATGTCATTAAGTACAAAACCACCATCATAATCAAACCCAGTTTCGGTGTCAGCTTCATCTCCGCTGTCCGTTCCTTGGGTATCGGATTCGGCGCCGTATAGAAGGGAATCAGTGAAATAGTTCTCTAATCCCTTAAACGGTTGCTTATCCGCGACCACCGTCTTGACTTCATTATTTGAGTCCACGTACTTGAGGCATTGATGCAGAGTTGACGGGACTATAAGGTTACCGTGGATCCAAGGTCGACCCAACAGTAAGTTATAGGACGTTTCTGCGTCAATCACATAGCAGGTAACTTCTGATTTTAAATTCCCGATCTGGCATTTGATTCGAATCTTCCCCAAGGGTCTGGACCCGCTGGTGTTGAATCCGTAAATCGTAGTGCCGGTGGAGGCTAGTTTGCTAGTCGGGATTCCGAGATGATGCATCAGTCGGAATGGCATGATGCTAACAGCAGAACCCGGATCAACTTGGATCCGGTTGACCATGCTGGAGCCAATGTGCCCTGTGAAATACAAAGGCCGATCACGCTTTGAGTTCTTCGTCTGCATGTCTTCTTTGGTAAAAGAGATGCAGGGAAAATGATGCACCGCGAGATTGCAGTGTTGAGCTGACGGCTCTGGTCCTTCAGGAGATGGCTTGATTCGAGTTAAGAAAGCTTCAGAGTCGCTCAAGGCCTCTTTTAATGCTTTCCTTGTATCCTTTGAAAGACGCAACAGCTCGTATAGGGTTATCCTAGCCGGGATATTGGCCAACTGCGCCATGATGTCAAAATGGGGTGGAGAGCTTGCATTTCCCGGTTTGTCTCTCCCAATCGGGTGATTGAATCGAGACTGCCTCGGGTTTTGGGCTTCTTGACGTAAAGGTTCTTTCCCTTTCTCCTTTTGCTGGACTTTCTCCGTAGCTACAGGCGTTGGGGGAGTTGCTGCAATTCCCAGTTCTGCCAATGTTTTGGAAGGAGCGGTTTTGGTGCCTAATTGTTCGGAAGCATCCGGGTACTTGTAGTGATACTCATTCCCGCTCCGGGTGGCGAAGGATTCCTGCTCATCTTCAGAAAGTGGGAAGCCTGGAATTTTGTCGTCATCTTCTCCTGGAATAGCAGAAGCTCCATAACAAGATTTACCTTTTCCTTTTGACCTCTTCTTGGAGGAGGCTCCAGTCCATTGTTCGTCTCCGATCAAGTCTGGATGAACCCAAAGAATCTCACCATTCGGGGTTGAGTGTGGCACAAGTCCTTTCTGGCGCTGTTTGTGTGGATCATTATTCACCGTCTTCACTGCTGCATTTATTACTGGATCATGCTGGAACCAGTTCAAGGGAACAGAACCGAAACTAATTGATACTGCATTTGCTCCCACTTTCTTCTCCTTCGGCTGCTTCATGGTGATGACCCCGATATCGATTAGAGCTTGGATCTTGTCCTTAAGGGCATAGCACGTCTTGATAGGATGGTGCACCGCTCTATGAAATGCGCAGTATTTTGGATCATTGATTCTCTTGCCATCTTCCTGATCCTGGACTGGAGGCAATTTGATCTTGTTATTCTCAATGAGGTACTTGAAGATACCGGGAACTTCATCCTCTTTGAACGAATAGACTTTCGGGAACTTCGGTTCCGAGGCTTTTGGCTTCTGGGGCTGCTGTTGCCACCTTGATTGTTGAGGCGCCTTTTGCTGCTGCTGTTGCGGTTGCGCTTGTACCTCGAACGTTTGATTCGCGTCCACGGCATTTGCATGTGCTTTTCCATTACCCTTAGGGACAAAATTTGGTTGTGGAGCATTGTTCGCTATTTGACCCCTTTCCGCCTTCTTCCTTTTAAGGAATCGTTCGGCTCGTTCTCCTCGCACCTTTAAGTCCTTCCAGGTCTTTGGCGGTGCCATTCCCATAGCTTCGAGGATGTCCAATGCAAGATTATTGTGACAAGTCTCGAGGATAAAATCTTCACTGACTGGATCCCTGCAGTTCATTGCTTTGTTTCGGAATCTCTTGACGAAATTTTCGACCGTCTCACCATTCTTCTTTTTCTCATCGAATAGTGTACCGATTGAGATTTCGGTGTCGTCATCGAAGAAATTTGTCAGAAACATATCTTCCATGTCGTCCCAGCTGCTGATACTTCCCGGCTTGAGGCGATGATACCAATCGAAGGCCGCTCCACGAAGAGTGCCAACGAATGACCGTACCATCAAGGGTTCATTGCCGGAGATTATTACAGAGTGCCGATTGAGACCTCAGTGTCATCGTCGAAGAAGTTCGTCAGAAACATATCCTCCATGTCGTTCCAACTGCTGATACTCCCTAGCTTGAGGCGACGATACCAATCGAAGGCCGCTCCGCGAAGAGTGCCAACGAATGACCGCACCATTAAGGGTTCATTGCCGGAGATTATTCCTAAGTGAGACTTAAAATATATTAAGTGTTGGGTAGGGGAACCCTTTCCATCAAACGGCGTAAAGTTAATTAAATTAAACTTTGCCGGATATGGAATTGATTCCCACTCCCTTGGGTATGGACATGGTATGCCGGACCTTTTCACTTCTTGAGCATTCATCAACACGTTGATTTTGCTCTCTTGACAGGAGGAATAGTTATGTTGACATTATTCCCTTCCCGTTCATTCTCATCTTGATTCTGATGATTGTGTCGAGTGGGTTCTCCTTGGTGAGTTGTCAGAGCCGTGATTTGCTGGTCATGCATCTCTCTCATTTGTTACATGGCCATCTCCATCTCGAACTTGAAACTTTCCTTCTGCCTAGCCAGGGCATCTTCAAGCATTTTGGTTACTTGTTCGGCACTGATCATGAGTGATTCGTAAGGCTGCCCCGCACTAGATGCCGTGTCATCAGATGCTATAGCCGAGCAGGAGTCCGAATCAGATGCTATAGCCTAGCCAGGGCATCTTCCGAAGGAAGTCCTTTCTGCATTCTTTGGTAATTGTTTCGCCTATTGACCCCTGACCGCAACCAAGTCATGCGCTGGGATGCTTCGGCAAGTTGGTCTGAGCTAGAGGGTCGTGTCGATCCGCATCTGCCGGTCATATTAACAGATACTTCTAGGTACTCGTCCTCTTGGCGAACGAACTTCTTCCCACGAAAATGCCTTGGCTTGGAAATCCTCTCGAATACCGAGACTCTCTTTGGGGTTTTAGAACAGCAGCATTCTGATAACACCGCCCTGATGATGTTGGCACACGGACAGTGAGGTTCCGTGTCTCGAGCATCTCTCTTTCGAGATTTACTCGTATCCCCAGCTCTATAGTACAACTCATCAGTTTGATAACTAGAGCAACCCATAGAGTGTTGGCATAACTTCCCAGGTATAACACGATCAACATCAGACGAATGTGTTTTCCTCTGGGGATATGACGTTTTATTAGCGTTTTCAGAAGTCGCTCGTTCAAGTCTACGCTTTTGCGAGCGTAAAAACTTAACGGGCTCTTGAATTTCGACACGCAACCCAATGCGGTCGGCAATAGGGGTTTTCCCTTTGTTATCTTTCTTGGGGGGATTAGCACGACCCCCAGTCGGGTTTATCATTTGGGGACCTTTCAACGGACCCAATCGCTCCTTGACAGGTGCTTTACCTCGGTTCCCGGGTAAAGGACCGAGGCGACCTTTCAAAGGAACCCTGGATCTTGAAGGATCCGTGTTCTTACCTGACTCCGCCGGAGGTGCGGGGGCAAGGGGAACGGGATCTGGATTTGATGAAGGTTGGACAGCAACATCGTCCGCTCTTGTCTTAGGCGCTGGCTTTGCCTTTAGCACCCACACCTGCTTGAGTTTTGACGGATTCTTGACCGTCTCTTCTTTTTGCATCTCCTCTGCTTTCTGCAGAAGGGCTCGGGCATGCGCAAGCAATGCACGGCGCTTCTTGATTCGCTCTTCGAGGGTTGAGCGAGTCCTCGTGACACGAACCCAATCGTTCGTTTCTGCCTTAGAGGAGGAGGTGGTTATGCGCCGTTGTTGCTCTTGGCGCTGTCTGGACTTCAGATCTTCATTGTAGCGGATCCCGTCCATCGATTCTGCGGCCTTGGCCAATTGTCGTGCAAGGCGTTGGCGCCGTCTTTGGCGCGTCCTCTTTGACACAGCTGGAGCACCTTCAACACTTGTCCTTACAGCGAAGGGCAGATCTGGATCTGCAGCTTCAACCTGCTTGGATGCCGCTGGGATGTCACGGGGCACGGGTGCAGCAACGGCGACGGGATCTTGGATCTTGGAGCCGGAGGTCCCGCGAGCATTTCTGGAAGATAAAGTCTTCCTACGCCTGTTTGGAGAGGCGGATCTGGAGGAGGAGGAAGAGAGGTACTCTTCAAACTTTTGCTGATCGAACTCGTATTCGATCTCTTCATTCACCCGGATCTTGAATGCCGGTTGCGTCACGACGGCCTCGGCAGCGAGGCCGTTGGCTCCCACTATGGTCGCCAGTTTGTTTTCGTCGAAAGTTGCCTTCATCATTGATTTCATTAAAACTTTAGTCGTTACAAATGAATTCAAATAACAAAGAAATAAAAATTACAACTTTCTTGAAAATAAACACAAGATCCGTTTATCGTCTCTTGCTTGCGTGGGTCTTTGGCCTGTGACGGGGACGTCGATATCCGTGGACTACCTGGCACTCAGATCTGTTCCAGAAAAATCGGACAGAGCTTCGTCGATCCGC
>NC_033795.1:68366193-68407471 GCF_001876935.1 Asparagus officinalis | reverse complement strand
GGGTGCCTAGACACCCCTGGGGTGTCTAGGAAAAGCCTAGACACCCCTGGGTGTCTCGGCTTGGCCGAGACACCCCTGGGGTGTCTAGGCTTTTCCTAGACACCCCTGGGGTGTTTCGACTTTCCCGAGACACCCCGGGTGTCCCAGCTCAGCCTGAGACGCTCTGTTGCGTATGTTTGATTGTTTTCCCCGTAAGTTCTTCGTCCGAACTCGGATTTGAGTGATTCCAAGTGCGTTTAAAGCTTGACGAAGAGTTCTATCTGTTCCAATGGTTGGATTATCTGTAGAATGAACGAGACTTGAAGGGCGTTGTCCTTTTTGTGAACCTCGCCGGGTTCCCGATTGGCCCGGGTCTTCGTTGTTCCGAAATCCTATCAGCTCACGTAGTTCGTCGATTCACTTCAATCGTTTATCAACGTCAATTGAACTCCTGTGTATCAGATAGTGACGTTCATCGTTGCTCTTTAACACTGAGCCGTTCGTGGAGACCTATAGGCAATTTTCAATGCCTACAAACGCATTGACCAGCGTTAACCCAGGGTTACACATTGATCGGCGTTGACCTTAGAGTTACGGATCGCCAGGCGTTGACTTTCATCGCAATGCGTTGACCAATGTTGACCTAGGGTTATGCGTTGATCGGTGTTGACTTTAGGGTTACGGATTGCCAGGCGTTGACTTTCATCGCAACGCGTTGACCAGCATTGACCTAGAGTTACGCGTTAATCGACGTTGACCTTAGGGTTTCGGATTGCCAAGCATTGACTTTCATCGCAATCGGTTGACCGGCGCTGACTTAGGGTTACGCATTGACCGGCGTTGACCTTTGGGTTTCGGATCGCTAGGCGTTAACTTTCAACGCAACGCGTTGATCGATGTTGACCTAGGGTTACGTGTTGATAGGCGTTGACCTTAGGGTTTCGAATCACCAGGCATTGACTTTCATCGCAACGCGATGACCGGCGTTGACCTAGGGTTACACGTTGACTGACGTTAACCATAGGTTTTTGGATCGTCAGGCATTGACTTTCGTCGTAACGCGTTGACCAGCGTTGACCTTAGGGTTTCTGATCGCCTGTGTGGACTTTTTATCATAACACGTTGACCGGTGTTGATTGGTGTTGATTTTCATCAGAATAACCAATAACCGGTGAAAATAGCCTAGGGGTCCGGTCTGGGCTCAAGACACCTGTGGGTGTCTCGGCCAATGGGCCGAGACGCCCCATATGGTGTCTTTTTTTTGTTTTATCCCTTTGTCTTACTTTCACTTCCCCCTCTTTTGCCCTAAAATTCAAATTGGAACTCCCCTTAAACTCCATCTTCTTCCTCTTACCCAAACTCTTGTCTCAAGTTCAATAACAAGAATTCTTAACCCATTGAAATTCTTGCTTTTAAAATCCCTCAACCCCTCAAAAATTTCGGATTTTCATCTCATTATTGGCCAAAATTCCTCCTCTCTCAAGGCTAGAGTTCATCTTATCTTCAAGCTCAAGACTTGATTTTTGGAGTTGGGTTTTCAACCTCTTGATATGGGTAAACTTTTTTTCAAGAACTCTCTCTTTTTTCCTTGCATTCTTGGTTAAGAATGCAAAGGTTTTACAAGAAAGATTGAAACTTTATTCTTATAATGAGGGTATGCAATGAATTCATATGCAAAGATTGTAGCTTTTTGCTCTCATGAGTTAGGTTTTGTGAAAAAGAATGAATCTTGAAGTTGGGTTTTGAATATGATCAAAATTTGAGGGGTTTTTATGCAAATCTAAAAGCCAAAATTTTTTGGGGACTTTTGTACAAAAGTGGGCCGAAACCTTAAGGGGTTGTTAAGTAAAAGGACTAAAATTTTGGAACTTGGATTGTATGCCCATTTGGCCAAAACTTTAGGGAGTGTCTCATGTGAAAAGACCACAAATTATTGAGGGGCTTATTTGCAAAAGGGGCCAAAAAGATGTTGAGGGGATTATTTGTAAAAATGCTAAAATTTTGGGGCTGAAATTTCATGAGGTCGGGCTACATACCCATGGCCAAAATTCAAATGTGTTCATGGTCAAAGTTGAACCTCGAACATGGGGGTATTTTGGGTATTTCATTCCCGAAATCGATCATGATGGCTTTTAAATGCCAAATTGAACCCATTGTTTGCATACATAGGGCCCATAGATTTAATTAGACTTCAACTATCAAACTCCGTTTTATTTATAGGATTTTAGTAAAAGTTCATAATTTCCCTTTTAATTTTCATGTTCTTGGATTTATGATTGTACCTGATCCGTTGATTTTCGTTACAGGTTAACCATGCCTTCGTGTCGACCACAATTTCACAGGAGTCGCTCATCTTCTCAGCATAGTGAGAAGGAGGCTCCCATAGCTTTCTCTTACGGGGGTGAGCTTTTATGCTTTCTTTATCCTTGTTTGACTCCTTTGCGGGTCATTCGGGAAGAACCGACGTCCTCCTTCGAGGGAGTTGAGGTTTTAGGATGATTTCGGGTTCTATCATGCCCTCGTTTGGCCCCTTCGCGGGTTCTATCAACCCTCGAATGATTTTCTGATTCTATGTTTGTTTTGTAGTATGTATATTATCATGTCTACAATCATTTTCCAAAGTTTACATTTTTTTGATTTTATTTGCTATTTTTAAAGACACTTTAAAAATCAAATTTTTGTTTCAAAATAGGCTGATAACTGGTTATCAGTCGACTAGTCAGTTCTAAATACTCAAGAGAAAAGTTTTACATGGGTTTTTAAAGTTTGTTTAAAGGTGTTTAAGCCTTGTTTAAGAGTTTGTTTGTGAAGCAATTTTCATAAGAGCTAGAAGAGATCATCCTTTGGTGTTTGAGCTTCAACTCATCTCTCTCTCTCTCTCTCTCTCTCTCTCTCTCTCTCGTCATCTAGCGAAGTTTTTCAAAACTCTTATCTAGCTATTTATTTGTTTAATTTTCATTTCCATAAGCTAGAACCTATTTGAGTTTAGATTTATTTTGATTATACTCATTGTTCACACTCAACCTATTGAGCTTATTGTATTTGCATACATAGTATTATTTAGGGTTGTGGGCATTGTTCACACTCAACCTATTGAGCTTATTGTATTTGCATACATAGTATTATTTAGGGTTGTGGGATTATGACTTTGTGTAACAACCGTAAATTTTTGATACGTATTTAAATAATTTTTTCTAGTATTTAAAATATTATATTATATTTTATTAATACTTTTCATAATTTCTGGAATTTTCTGAGTTTTCAAAATAAATAAATAATAAAATATATAGTCTTGTATTTTTAATTCTGCTAAATATTAATTTACGGTTTAGTGATTTTTATATATAATCATTTGGTGATTAATATTATTAATGACCTTGTTATTATTAATGTAAACTTGAGTATAGTACAGTAGTATATAAATATTAATAAAAAGATTTTTGGTTGATTATTAATTAATAATATAATTTAAAATATTATGTGGAAATTTTCAAATTTTCTCTCTCTTATTTTTCTCATTTGAATTTGAGTTCCTTCCAAATTTATCCCCAATCAATTCAAATCATATCACATAATACACCTTCCTTTTTTTATTCTCATATTTCTCTCACATCCTTTTCTCTCTCCCCTTCCATAAAATAATTCTTTCTTTATCGGAAAATCAAATTCGTTTTCCTCTCTTTTGTAATCAAGTTGTAACCGAGATCAAAGGAATCAAAGTCACATTTTCTTTATTCTCTTCTTTACAATTTTTCCAACAAACACCTCCAGTTGTTCGATGGTCTTACCTTATTTTGTAGTTCTTTCTTTTTCATTGATCGATGTATTTTTGTATCTCATCAGCATTCATTTATTCAGTTTTGTATAAGGGTACGTTTGACCCATATTTTATGTCTGGGATGATTTACCATTGATGATATGTCTATTTTTATTCTGGGTTGTCTTTATATTCTTGCTATGTGTGATCGGGGACCTGTGACTTCGTATTGTATTTGTTTCTAGACGCTTAGCGTATTGGATTGAGAAGAAAAGAAAGAAAAAAAAAGATAGTGTATATTTCTTCTCAATCTAATACGTTGCGGGCTTGTTCACGTTCCGGTTCCCGGGTATTTTGGGAAGCGGGGTGTGACAGGTTTTTTTGGTGGCCCATGCAGGTCACGGTCCCGAGTCATCACTAGTAAGAATATGGTAGACAATTTAGATACATATCATATTTCATCCATGAGACTATCATTGAGCCCTTATCCTATTTTCTTGATAGATTTCCTTTCATCCCTACCTTATCACTTTTTGACTCCGGATCTTTCCACTCTTTCTTGTCTCGTAACTTCCCACTGTTCTTGTTCTTGTCTCCTCTATTTATGGATATCATTCCATATCTCTGTCCTTGGATTTTATTTTAATTCCGAGGGCGGAATTTGTTTTAAGGGGGGTAGGATGTAACAACCGTAAATTTTTGATACGTATTTAAATAATTTTTTCTAGTATTTAAAATATTATATTATATTTTATTAATACTTTTCCTAATTTCTGGAATTTTCTGAGTTTTCAAAATAAATAAATAATAAAATATATATAGTCTTATATTTATTAATTCTGCTAAATATTAATATATGGGTTGATGATTTTATAATTATTAATGTAAACTTGAGTATAGTACATTAGTATATAAATATTAATAAAAAGATTTTTGGTTGATTATTAATTATTAATATAATTCAGAATATTAGGTGAGATTTTCGATTTTTCCCTCTCTTATTTTTCCCATTTGAATTCCTTCCATATTTTCCACAATTTATTTCTCAATCAATCACATTTAATCCTACCTTTTACACCCACTTGATTTTCTCTCCCGTAATTTTCTCAATCAATCACATTTAATCCTACCTTTTACACCCACTTGATTTTCTCTCCCGTAATTTCTCTCTCTCCCCCACACTTTCCTTTTTCTCTCTCCCTCTCACAATTCGACAACTCAACCCTCCTTATTATTTTAATTCCCTGCTCTCCCTCTCCATTTATTCTCTTCAACCCCAAAGAAAATCACGCTCTCTCTCTCCTTCTTCTTCTTCCTCAAGCCCTCGCCGTCAGCAGTGCCCGCCGCCTGAACCCAAGCTCCGATCGTCGCTGTCCTCCGTCGAGCTCTACCATCTCGCCGCCGCCTCGAAACCCTCATCCCGATCTGCCAGTCCTCAGCCACTACAACTCACGCTGCTGTCGCTGCCCTCCGACAGTCCACCGTCTCCTTGTTGCCACACCTCGGCACCGCCGCCCGTCATCAGACCCCCTGGTCTCGTAGGCAAGATCCCGCTTGCTCAGAACTAATTTTTCTATTTATTATGAATTATCTGCAATTTTAGCTCTATTAATATTTATCTGCGTGGGTTTGATGAATAATATTAAATGAATAGTAATTATGTGATAAATAGTATTTTTAGAACTAATATAATAATTAAAGAATTTATTTTGGGTAACAGAATTATTTTAGATTAATTATAATATTTTTTTAGAATTTATATTGTAGAAGGAAATTATTTTAAAATGATGAATGTTTTCAAAGAAGTTATTTTGATAAAAGTTTATTTTTATGTTATGACTGTGTGATTGATAGTTGTAGAACACGACATTTTATGTACATTGACACCGACATGTTAACACTCTTATGTATACTCACTCATGTCATATATGCACACCTGATTCATCGCTAGTCTATATAGTCATGTTCATCATATGATTTGCATAAAATAGTTGTATTTATTTATTATTTCTTGTTTTGTTGATAACCGTTAGTAGTTTATGTTCTTAGTGGCCTAGTGTGTCGTGTATAGGACCTAGATACCTGTGTTTTGTTGACTTAGAAAAGCGAGAAGAATTGAGATGGGGAATTCCTGGTTTAAGTGATCGGATGTGATATTATGCTTGTTGATTATTCCAGGCTCGCACCAACAATATTCCTGTGTAGCGTTGGGGTGGGTCTGAGGTGCAGTGATATTGATTGTTGATTATTTCCAGGCTCGCACCAACGATATTCCTGTGTAGCGTTGGGGTGGGTCTGAGGTGATATGATATTATGATTGTTGATTATTTCCAGGCTCGCACCAGCGATATTCCTGTGTAGCGCTGGCATGGGTCTGAGGGGGGTAGTGAAAAGTTGTACGTAAATGATATGGTGAACAATCGATTATCCGAGAATATGAACCTTGACTCTAGTGAGATATGAATCAGTGAGTTGTGATAGGATGACTAGTTGTGTTCTTTTCATACATAGATTGGGGTTAATATTTAATTATCTACAATTTGAGACATATGGTATATACATGAGGGTTTCCTTGTTTGGATTATTTCGCTCGACGTACTACGTCTCTTGTTGTAGATTTTTAAGTATTAATTCCATCTATTGTATGACCTTGTTGTTTGGATGGTTATTGATCGCTACTTGCATGATCTTGCTGCTTGGTTGATTTCTGGATTCGTCTGATTATTAGTATTCCAGTTGCACGCCTCTATTGTTATTACTATCATCACATGTTCTATTTCTATTTCTGTTATAGCATTGACCACACATATATTATCATTACTGTTATTGTATTTGTTCCTGCCTTGGGGGATCTTGCCGTGTGTTCCACACGCTGACGTACTCCTATTTTCTGGGTGTACGTCAGATTTAGGAGATGAGCAGCCTTAGTTCGGGATAGTACAGGAGCCAGAAGGTTCTTAGAAGGAGTGTCTTGCAGAAGGAGTAGAAGAACCAACTGAAGCGTAGTGATTTTCTTCTGTAGTAGTAGTTGGATATTAAAACTCTTTTACCGCACTTTTCTTTAGTTTGATGATAGATTTAGTTATTTTATTTCCTTTTGTTATGGATTATGTATTTCTTATTTCCTAGTTGAACTGTTGTTGTAATAAGGGTACGTTTGACCCATATTTTATGTCTGGGATGATTTACCATTTATGATATGTCTATTTTTATTCTGGGTTATCTTTATATTCTTGCTATGTGTGATCGGGGACCTGTGACTTCGTATTGTATTTGTTTCTAGACGCTTAGCGTATTGGATTGAGAAGAAAAGAAAGAAAAAAAAAGATAGTGTATATTTCTTCTCAATCTAATACGTTGCGGGCTTGTTCACATTCCGGTTCCCGGGTATTTTGGGAAGCGGGGCGTGACACTTTGAGTGTGGGCTTAATTGTGTTCTCATCTATTTTAAAGAACAAATTTGTATTTGTAAGCTAAATTGTGAGTTACACTTTGTAATACACTTGTACACCAAGAGGAGTGTGTGATGAGAGACGGGGTCGTCCCAAGAGGAGTGGGGTAGGTGGTAATGCCTAGAGATAGGTTGTAATTCCTAATCCCAAGAGGAGTGGGGTAGGTGGTAATGCCTAGAGATAGGTTGTAATTCCTAACACTTGAGGGAGACACGGGCTAGAGACCAACACTTGAGGTGGTAGTGAGTGTGATTACAAGAGTGTGAATTGTAAAGTTTTCGGTGAACTAGGATATATTTGTTAGTAAAGTTTTCATTTGGTATTAAATCGGGTTAGATTAGCATAAACCATATTCACCCCACTCTAGGGTTCCTTCCTAGTGGCATTAGGGTGCTTTCAATTGGCATTTTTAGACGCCTACAGATACCCCCTCAAAAATATTTTAGTCTTGTTTATTTTATAAAGTAGGCCGAAATACTTTGGATGTGATCGGTACAACCTTCAGTCGATGTAAAAGGATCTGTAGTTAGCTTTGATTCTTGACTCCTTCGATTTTCAGTCTATGCAATATTTTAACGAAATAGCTAAAAAAATTTCGGTACTGTGTTTATCGTATGGTCGTCATCAAAGTCTCGAATCAAAAACTGGTGAGTTGATTTTGGCACGTGTTGTCGAGTTGACCTAGAACTAACTATCTATGTCATAATATATTGACTTAGGGCTACGTGTTGAACATCGTTGTTTCGAATCGCCAGGCGTTGACTTTTATCGTAACACGTTGATCAGCATTGACCTAGGGTTAAGCGTTGACCAGCGTTGACCCTAGGGTTTCAGATCGCTAGGCGTTGACTTTCATCGCAACGCGTTAACCAACGTTAACTTAGGGTTACGTGTTGACCGGCGTTGACCTTAGGGTTTCGGATCGCTAGGCGTTGATTTTCATCACAACGCGTTGACTAGCGTTGACCTAGGGTAACGCGTTGATCGGCGTTGACCTTAGAGTTACGGATCGCCAGGTGTTGACTTTTATCATAATACGTTGACCAGCATTGACCTAGGGTTACACGTTGATCGGCGTTGACCTTAGGGTTTCTGATCGGCAGGCGTAGACTTTCATCGCAATGCGTTGACCAGCGCTGACCTAGGGTTATGCGTTGACCGGCGCTGACCTAGGGTTATGCGTTGACCGGCGTTGACCTTAGGGTTTCAGATCGCCAGGCGTTGACTTTTATCGCAATGCGTTGACTGGCGTTGACTTAGGGTTACGCATTGACCTTAGGGTTTCGGATCGCCAGCCATTGACTTTCATCACAATGCGTTGACCGACGTTGACCTAGGGTTACGTGTTGACCGACGTTGACCTTAGGATTTCGGATCGCCATGCGTTGACTTTCATCGCAATGTGTTGACTGGCGTTGACCTAGGGTTACGGGTTGTCCGGCGTTAACCTTAGGGTTTCGGATCACCCGTGTTGACTTTTTATCAAAACGCGTTGAGCAGCGTTGATTGGTGTTGATTTTCATCAGAATAGCCAGTAACCGGTGAAAACGGGCGAAATAGAGGTCATGAAAGCACCTGGGGGTCCTGCCTGGGCTCAAGACACCTGTGGGTGTCTCGGCCAATGGGCGAGATGCACCCCATGGTATCTTTTTTTTGTTTTATCCCTTTGTTGTACTTTCACTTCCCCCTCTTTTGCCCTATTCAAATTGGAACTCTTTCCCCCCTAAAACTCCTCCATCTTCTTCCTCTTACCCAAACTCTTGTCCCAAGTTCAACAACAAGAATTCTTAACCCATTGACATTAAAATCCCTCAACCCCTCAAAAATTTTTGGATTTTCATCTCTTTATTGGCCGAAATTGCCAAATTGAAACATTGGGGAACAGTCACTACTTCGTGGGATCATCTATGCGCGCGCTTTGACGCTCGTTTTGAAGCATGCTTTCCATTTTTTAGTTCCAGTGGGTCTCTAACCACACATTCTGAGGTTGGCCGTCTTCGTCTTATTCTAGCCTGCAACGTTTTTTACTGCGAAGTTCTTCTCAGTAGCATCACCCTCTCCTTACCAGACTAGCCGAGCTTGCAGTTGAGTTGCTTGTTCCCTCACATCTAGATCTAGCTGTCGAGCCGATCTCACCTCCTTTCCTTAGCATACTTTCTCAATATCATAGAATGCGTTCTATTGAGAAAGTAAACTCAACGAAACAAGCAAGCAATACAGGGTGCTCGTAGAACAGGAAGCCGCCGCTATTTATTGGCTTTCGTCCCTAACCTAAGAAGGAAACGAAGGAGGGAGTCCGGAGCGAAGTTAGCTGCTGTCAAAGAGTCGAGGGACAGAGATTAGTGCCTAAGGGGGTTTTGGAAAATGGGAGACTCAACAGCTAGACTTGATTTTTGGAGTTGGGTTTTCAAGCTCTTGATATGGGTAAGCTTTTCTTCAAGAACTCTCTCTTTTTTCCTTGCATTCTTGGTTAAGAATCCATATTTTTACAAGAAAGATTGAAACTTTATTCTTGTAATGAGGGTATGCAATGAATTCATATGCAAAGATTGTAGCTTTTTGCTCTCATGAGTTAGGATTTGTTAAAAAGAATGAATCTTGAAGGTGGGTTTTGAATATGGCCAAAATTTGAGGGGTTTTTATGCAAATCTAAAAGCCATAATTTTTTAGAGACTTTTGTGCAAAAGTGGGCCGAAACTTTGAGGGGTTGTTATGCAAAAGGACTAAAATTTTGGAACTTGGTTTGTATGCCCATTTGGCTGAAACTTTGGGGAGTGTCTCATGCGAAAAGACCACAAATTGTTGAGTGGCTTATTTGCAAAAATAGCAAAAAAGATGTTAAGGGGCTTATTTGTAAAAATATTGAAATTTTGAGGCTCAAATTTCATGAGGTTAGGCTACATACCCATGGCCAAAATTCAAATGTGTTCATGGTCAAAGTTGAACCTCGAACATGAGGGGTATTTTGGGTATTTAGTTCCCGAAATCGATCATGATGGCTTTTAAATGCCAAATTGAATCCGTTGTTTGCATACATAGGGCCCGTAGGTTTAATTAGACTTCAACTATCAAACTCCATTTTATTTATAGGATATTAGTCAAAGTTCATAATTTCCCTTTTAATTTTCGGGTTCTTGGATTTATGATTGTACCTGATCCGTTGATTTTCGTTGCAGGTTATCCATGTCGTCGCGCCAACCACAATTTCACAGGAGTCGCTTTTTTTCTTAGCATAGTGAGAGGGAGGTTCCCATAGCTTTCTCTTAGGGGGGTGAGCTTTTATGCTTTCTTTATCCTCGTTTGACTCCTTTGCAGGTCATTCGGGAAGAACCGACGTCCTCCTTCGCGGGGGTTGAGGTTTTAGGATGATTTCGGGTTCTATCATGCCCTCGTTTGTCCCCTTCACGGGTTATTCGGGAAGAACAGATGTCCTCTGTTCGCAGGAAAAATTGTCTTCTTCATTGATTCCATCGATTACAAAGATCCGGTCTTTTTATAAGATCCGGTTACAACGAGATCAAAAAAGAAATAAAAATTACAACTTTCCTTGAACGAATCGCGAGCTCCTGTTTTACGGTCACTCGCTTTTGTGGGTTCTTTGCCTGTGCCAGGGTTAATCCGTGGACCACCGCGCGATCTAGACCCGGTCGGATCTACACGGTATAACGGGTGTTATTTCACGAAGGACATAACAGCCGGGGGGTACTATTTCACCAAGGAAATAGTAGCCTTCTCGTGATCAAAGGCCAAGCTTTGATTCGGAGTATAACCACGTAGATCTCAGATCCGATCCCTCTCGAACTCCTGCCTTATTTGACGTGGACGATCGTCGAGCACCGGATCTGAAAGAGCAAGTCTTCAAAGCTTCAAATCTCCATGGTTCAGATCTCAATTCAGCAGAGCTTCGCCGTCAAAAATTCCAACCTTCAACAAATGAGCCTCCCTGAGCCTATTTATAGGCACTCAAACCTGTGCCTTGGCACAGGTGGCCGGCCACCATGGGGTGGCTCGGCCACCGAGCCACCATGGGGTGGCTCGGCCACCCCATGGGGTGGCTCGGCCACCGAGCCACCACTTGGTGGCTCGGCTCACCGAGCCGCCTAGATGGCTTAGTGCCGAGCTCTTTCCCCGGGTTTTCGCCGTGTCGTCCGTTGTCCGGTTTTATGGTTTCGCGGTTTATCCAAGTTTTATTGTTGATCTGGACTCTGATTTGGAAGTCCGAATCCTGATTTGGCAGTAAATCCGCCTCGTCGTTTGAGTTCGAATCCGTTCTATGGTTGGATGACTCGTTGACTCCCTGAACCATTGGCTTGATTCCGCACGTGAATAGATGCATTCCGTTGCTTGCGTACGATTCGTTAACCTCGTCGCCTCGTTAATCCGCTTCGTTGATGTCACTTGGCTTCGGCGTTGTGGACTGACGCTCGTTTTTTTTGGATATGTCGCCCGATGGTTCGTTGGTTTGTTGAATCGTCGTGCCGAGCTGTGTTAAGGGACCTATAAGCATTTTTATACGCCTACAGATACCCCCTCCAAAGTATTTCAGCCTCGTTCTTTTATAGGAGAGTCTGGAATACTTTGGATATGATTGTCCCAACCTTCAATCGGCATGACGGGACTTTTGAATGGATTCTGTTTTTGATTCCTCCAATCCTTCAGGCTATTTGGTGCTTTGTCGAATGTCTGTAAGGGTTCCGGTGCTGTATTTATTGTCTGACCGTTGTCAGAATTCTGAACTTGAAGTCGATTCCTGATTTTCTGATCTTTAGCTCGTGTTTGTTGGTTCAACATAGAACTGACCATCGATTGTTGGCGTTGAGTCTTTATTTGCGACGTGTTGTCCGACGTAGTGTTGTTGAGTTATTCTTAAGAATATTTTTAGAAAAATATTCTCTAGAAACTTCTCAACCAAAAATAGGGAATACTTTATACTCGTATACCTTATTGGAGTATTTTTCATATCCGAATGAGCCGAACCGGCCTAATAATGACCCAAAAAAGGCAGTAATTAGGCTTAAAAAATCTTCCGACCATTCCGAATGTGTGGGAGAGGAAAGAATAAACAAAGGACTGAACCATCGGTCGATTTGAAGTTGTTTCGATGCTCGGTTCAGCTTCAATTTGAATTCTGGTTCAAATCTGGTTCAAACTGGTTCAACCTGGTTCAAGACTGGTTCAACCTGGTTCAAGGCTGGTTCAGGACTGGTTCAAGACTGGTTCAGACTGGTTCATCCTGGTCTGGTCTGGTTCAGTCTGGCTTGGCCTGGTTCAGCCTGGTTTGGCCTGGTTCAGCCTCTCTTGAACTGATTTAGACTGGTCTGGTCTGGTTCAACCTGGTCCGGTCTGGTTCAAGGCTGGTTCACCTATAAAAGCCTCTCTTTGTCCAATTTTCTTGATTTCTCTTCCCTCGTGCATCCTTTCTCCCTCAAATCCTCATATTTGTCTTAGATCTAGCCTTAGAAATCCCTCAGAAATCTTCATATAAAAATTTCTTTCAGGCCCCTCGAGCATGTGGTTCGAGCCTCTTTCAAGATCTGATTTTTATTGGATCCACGAGCTTTTTCTCAGGTAAATCCTCCACAATTTTGGCTTATCTCATATTTAATTCAGTATATGAATTTGTGGGATTGCATATGAGGGTTAGGGTTATGATTTGGCGCCTCGAGCTCCTCTTTGAGGGGGTAGAATTGCAATAAAAAGGGAAATTTTTTTTTCTGTATCTGATCCCCTAATTTATTTTGCAGATCATCATGTCGCGTGTCCCGATAGGTCGCTCCCCTGCTGCGCCGGCTGATGGCGTGCTTCCCTCGTATGCTGGTGAGCTATTTTTGGCATATTTGAAAATTTACAAATTAGTCCTCTTTTTCCTGGAAATTTGCAAATTAGTCCTTTTTCCCCACGTTGTTCTCCTTGGTGAGGCAATCGGGAAGAGCCTTGATTCTCCTTGGTGAGGATCGACGCTTTAAAGATAGGTTTTGCTTGGTCAAAACCGTATCTCAAAATAAAGGGGGTGTTTTGACGCTGCATTGTGCCTTATAAGGCAGGGATATATTGTCAATATACCCTATCTTATGAATGCACAATGTGGCCAAATCGTCTCACCCTTTATAAGGCAATGACTCTATCTTACCCATTTGTAGGATGAGTTCAATTTCCTTTTATAACTGGAATTAACAAACGTTTAATTGCTTGTTTTCAGTGGAGTATCCTTCCGGAGCATTTTCATCTCATGCGGTGAACAGACGTCGTGACGAGTATTATTCGACGTCTGATGATTTTTCACCCATTACACTTACTTCTCAGTTTGTTCCGGGCACGTCGATAGAGGTTGCCCAAGTGGTGAAGGAAGGTGGACATCGAGCTCTTCGACAGTTGATTACAGATGCGCCTTTCGTGAAGGATGCCAGTTCTGTTCAGTCTCTCAGGAAGATTGACTTTTTATTTGGCGATTCTATCAGAGATCCTGATGCAGTGTTCATTGATGCCGAGCAGTGGCTTCATAAGAATAGCGGTGGTTTCATATATTTGCTGAAGATTCCTCGACACCGCTCGTTGACTGAGCTTAGGCGTCAGGCTGCTAAACAGGAGATGTCGTGGTGCTTGACGGAGGAGCATGAGAGCGTTCACTGTGGCTATATCACTCATCAGGCAGCTCCTGGTTCGAGCAGGAATTATATCATTGGATTGCGTCCTGGAGTACTGGGACTAGACACACCGCCGCGTAACGAGTTCCTTGCCTCTGCTTCTACCTTGAGGAATCGCCTCGCTGACTTAGGACGGGAGATGCCTGCGACGCGTCATAGATTTTATGGCTGGGTCCATTCTCTAGACAAGCTTTGGTGGACTCGCATGACGAAATACGTCTTAAGCCGATGGAGCCAGGAGTTGCACGCTTGTGGTCTATATGCAGCTATTCGTGCCTCCATGTACGGCTTGCCTGTCAGCGCGAAGCATTTCTTTGCTTTGTGCGAGCTCTATAACCCGGATTCGAACACTTTTCTGACTAGGCACGGAGAGTTGGGCTTGGCTCTCCATGAGATGCACAAGATTTCTGGTTTGCCCATGGGTCAGATGTTATATCAGGAGTATTTTCCTTCCAACCATGAATTGAGTCAGCTGAAGGACCGTATGCCCGACCGCTATGAGACTTTATGGGATCTCACATGTCACTATCATATTGTTTTGGCGCAGTCTGAGCCTTTAGCGAAGAGGACTAAATCAAATGTGAGCCTGAAGCAGTTCGCGTCTTATTTGTTCAGAAATTTAGAGAGCAATTCTGGCGAGGTGTTGTTCAGAAATTTAGTTGTCGGAAATTTGAACTTGAAGTCGATTCCTGATTATTTTGATCTTTTAGCTCGTGTTTGCTGGTTCAACATTGAACTGACCATCGATTGTTGGCGTTGAGTCATTATTTGCGACGCGTTGTCCGGCGTAGTGTTGTTGAGTTATCCTTAAGAATATTTTTAGAAAAATATTCTCCAGAAACTTCTCAACCAAAAATAGGGAATAGTTTATACTCGTATACCTTATTGGAGTATTTTCTGTGCCCGAATGAGCTGAACCGGTCTGATAATGAGCCAAAAAAAAGTAGTAATTCGTCTCAAAAAATCTTCCGACCCTTCCGAATGTGTGGGAGAGGCAAGCATAAACAAAGGATTGAACCCTCGGTCGATTTGAAGTTGTTTCGATGCTCGATTCAGCTTCAATTTAAATTCTGGTTCGAATCTGGTTCAAACTGGTTCAACCTGGTTCAGGACTGGTTCAACCTGGTTCAAAGCTGGTTCAGGACTAGTTCAGACTGGGTCAGACTGGTCTGGTCTGGTTCAGTCTGGTTTGGCCTGGTTCAGCCTGGTTTGGCCTGGTTCAGCCTCTTTTGAACTGATTTGGACTGGTCTGGTCTGGTTCAACCTGGTCCGGTCTGGTTCAAGGCTGGTTCACATTATAAAAGGGGTTCTTTTTCCTCCTCTTTTCCTCCTCTAGGGCCGGCCCCCTTTTCCTCCTATTTCTTGGATTCCTCTTCCCTCTTGCATTCTCTTTCCCAATACCCTAGATCCATCCTTCCTTTGGATCTTTGATTGAGAAATCCCTCAAAAATCTCTATATAAAAATTCCTCTCAGGCCCCTCGAGCACGTGGACTGAGCCTCTTTCAAGATTTGATTTTTGTCGGATCTTCGAGCTTTCCCTCAGGTAAATCCTCCACAATTTTAGCATATTTCATGCTTAATTCAATTTATGAATTTGTGGGGTCACATGTGAGGGTTAGGGTTTATGATTTGGCGCCTCGAGCTCCTCTTTCAGGGGGTAAATTTTGGAGCTCTGAGGGATTTAATTGCAATAAAAGAGAATCTTTTTTTTCTGGATCTGATCCCTAATTTATTTTGCAGATCATCATGTCGCGTGTCTCGAGAGGTTGCTCCCCTGCTACGTCGGCTGATAGCATGCCTCCCTCATATGCTGGTGAGCTATTTTTTGAAAATTTATAAATTAGTCCATTTTTTCTTGGAATTTTGCAAATTAGTCCTTTTTACCCCACGTTGTTCTCCTTGGTGAGGCAATCGGGAAGAGCCTTGATTCTCCTTGGTGAGGATCGACGCTTTAAAGATATGTTTTGCTTGGTCAAAACCATATCTCAAAATAAAGGGGGCGTTTTGACGCTGCATTGTGCCTTATAAGGCAGGGATATATTGTCGATATACCCTATCTTATGAATACACAACGTGGCCAAATCGTCTCACCCTTTATAAGGCAATGACTCTATCTTACCCATTCGTAAGATGAGTTCAATTTCCTTTTATAACTGGAATTAACAAATGTTTAATTGCTTGTTTTCAGCTGAGTATCCTTCCGGAGCATTTTTATCTCATGCGGTGAACGGACGTCGTGGGGATGATAGGAGGATGGTGAGACCCGAAATCATCCTAATATCCGATGATGAAGGGGAAGAGGATCCCATTGCTGCAATTATGCCTGACCAAGAATCTGTCCTCCCGGTCTCCGAATCCGTGCAGGGCATCCTCCAAAAAGTAGAGAAGGTTATGCAACAAACGACCACCGTCATTATTTCTGGACAGGGAAGATTTTATGATTTGCTCCCTTTCATAACAGATAGTCTTAAAGACATTCAGCATGTAGGTGGCATCCGGCTAGCTGGACGATGTGAGTTAAGGTTGACTTGCTTAGAGGAACTCATGTATCGTTTGGAAGAGCTAGTACACTTCGACTCACATGATGAGGTCACGCCGCTCATGATCGATGCTCGGATTCAGAGGATGCACAAGCGTAAGGCCCGAGCGAGACGCATATCAGAGCAAGAAATCATCGTTGCGAACTTGTACGAATGGCAATGTCATCTGCGGTCTAAGATAGATGCTTATAACAGCATTGCTGATAGGACAGGGATTAGGACCATCCAAGGGGAGAGGACTCTAAAAGACTTTGAGCTCGAGAGCACCAGAGTTCAAAATGTTTATAGAGGAGAGCTGGAGGTTCTTCACGCGTTGCGCCGAGAAGACGTAACTGCCGACGCTGCCGCCGTTCTTGCTTATGCTAAGCTTCAGAAGGAAGAAGAGGAGAAGGTTCGAGCGGAACACGCAGAGAAACTTGCCGCTGTTAAGGCTAAAATTGCTTCCTTCAGTTTGTTAGATCTGATTTGAGACATCTTCTTGTATCTCAATTTGGTCTGATTTTATTAATAAAACAAAGTCTTTTCTTTAGCGCACTCCCCTTTTTATCATTATGTTTCTCTGTTGATTGTGATCCCAACGGTCGTAATACTTACAGGATTTTTGGCAAACCCTCAGCCCCGACTACTGTTTGAGTCGGGCTAGCATGCGGATTGTCTAAATCCGTTCCGCATGTGACGTTGTGCTAAGAGAGTTAACGCTCTTAGTACTACGATATTGAATACGTAGACTTTGTCTTTCTCACGGGAATAGACTACCCGGCGACGCGTGTTAGGCGTTGTCTTTAGGGTTTTTGGCTAACCCCCAGCCTTCAACGGATTTAACGTGCTCTTCCCGACTACCGTTTGAATCGGGCTTACATGTGGATTGTCTAAACCCGTTCCGCATGTGACGTTGTGCTAAGAGAGTTAACGCTCTTAGTGCTACGATATTGAATACGTAGACTTCGTCTTTCTCACGGGAATAGACTTCCCGGCGACGCGTGTTAGGCGTTGACTTTAGGGTTTTTGGCTAACCCCCAGCCTTCAATGGATTTGATTAGCCTTTACCGACTACCGTTTGAGTCTGGCTAGCATGCGAATTGTCTAAATCCGTTCCGCATGTAACGTTGTGCTAACGGAATGAACTCCCTTAGACTCTTTGCTACGACTTTGAATACGTAGACTTCATCATTGTTACGGGAATAGGCTACCCAGCAACGTGTATTAGACGCTGACTTATCCTTACTTAGGTTTCAGGATAGAATACCCCAGAATCGAACTCTGGTGTCTTTTTCTACGGAGAAAGACTAAACCGGCGACGCGTGTTACGCGTCGGCATATCCTTTCTTAGGATTCAGGATGAAATTCCCCATGCGTGTAAGGCATGGATTATGGTGTTATTAATAACAACCTGCCACAATGTTGAATATGTGAACGGGCGTTCTTTTTAACGGTTAAGAACTAACCGGCAGCGCGGGTTAAGCGCAGACTTATCCTTGCTTAGGTTTCAGGATAGAATACCCCAGAATCAAACTCTGGTGTCTTTTTCTACGGAAAAAGACTAAACCGGCAGCGTGTGTTAGGCGCAGACTTATCCCTACTTAGGATTCGGGATAAACTTCCTAGGATGAACCCTACATTGATAAATTTTGAAAAAGATCGGTGCGGGAAAGGAATAATTTTATATTCTATTTCCCGGTCTTCTTTTAGGGTGAAGGCGAACCCGAATATAAGGAAGGAAGAATTTTATATTCTATTCTTTGATTCTGGAAAGGAAGAATTTAATATTCTATTTCCAGTACAAAAGAAACTAGGAGTGGGATCTCCACTCCGAGAATCTGGAAAAATCTAGATAAACTTGCCTTTTATAGGATTGGTTATCTAAACTGAAAAATGAGTTCTTCGTTTATCGAAGTGAAACTTCAACTTTGGTTATAGCCATGAGAGGACTTAACCAAAGAGAAGAAGAAGGAAGTTCTTTCGTTTATCGAAAGGGGACTCTGAACTGAAAGTGGACCTCTTGTTTATGGAAAGAATCGAGAGGGCCAGAAAGATATTTTTTGGTGGACCCACTGTCAATTGAAATTGATCAGTGAGGGATTTTGGTGGTGAAAAATGATTCTGGGTTATCCTCTAGAATATTAAGTGCAATATTCTTCAAGGAACTTCCCAGTAAATGGGTTATCCTTAATGTACTAGGGATAGTATTTTTTTCAGGAACTTCCCATTTATTGGCATTAATTGCCTGGTGCCTTCTTGGGTAATCAGGCGATATGCACCGTTTGAGTAGACCGTGTCTATCACAAACGGCCCTTCCCATTTGGGTTAGAATTTACCTTTCTTTTTGGAGTTGAGGATTATCGGTCAGCGAGCAGCGAGGACCAGATCTCCTTCCTTGAAGCTTCTCTGTCGGACTCTTTTGTTAAAAGCCCTAGATATTCTGGCTTGATAAAACTCAATTTGTTGTTGAGCTTCCAAGCGCTTTTCATCCAACCTCTCGAGTTCTTCGAGACGTTTTTGATGCTGTTCTTCTGTCGTCATCTCGGTTGCGAGAGCGATCCGAAGGGATGGGATTTGAATCTCTAAAGGTAGCACAGCTTCACATCCGTATACCATGAATACTGGGTGGCTCCTATAGGTGTACGTATGGTGGTGCGATAAGCCCAGAGTGCTTCACCGAGTTTATCGTCCCAGTCTCGTTTATTGGTCTTCACGAGGTTTGACAGGATCTTAATAATCGTCTTGTTAAACGCCTCAGCTAATCCATTGGCAGCGGGATAGTAAGCTGTTGACGAAATATCTTCAATTTTGAACTTGTCACAAAACCTGACGAAGGCGTTGCTTATGAACTGTGGACCATTGTCATGAATGATCCGTCTTGGCACGCCGTGTCGGTATATGACATGATGCTTGATGAAATTGATATTTGACAAGCATGACACTCTCGGGCGTATTCGATTGCGTCACGAACCATTGTTGGCCAAAAATATCCCATTCTCCTGATGCGATCATACAGTTTGGGACCGGGCTGATGCGCACCACATTCTCCTTCGTGCGCTTCCTTAAGAACTTCTTTTGCTTCTTTGTTCGAAAGGCATCGGAGTAATAAACCATCGTACCCTCTACGGTATAACGTATGGGTCTCGGTATTATAGAAGAATCTTGGTGCTCTTCGGCGGATTGATTCTCTTTCTTTTACATCCTCTGGCAAAATACCATATTGGACGTAGTCAATGATAGGAAAACGCCAATCTCGGGACTCAGAACTAATTTGGGTTGAATTCACCTCCTTTGCGTTCGAATTTCCATCATCTTCCTTTTCAATATCCATATCGTATATGGGTATGCAGAGCTGATGCGTCCTTACCGTGACTAGTAGTTCAGTGTCGGGAGGCTGCGCAAGTGATACTGCTAGTACTGCCAGTGCATCCGTATAAGCGTTCTGGAGACGAGGGATATATTCAATGAAGAATTCTTCAAAAGATTCTGCCATTTTGATGGCCTCCTGGTGGTACGGGATTAGCCTTTACCGATTACCGTTTGAGTCGGGCTAGCACGCGGATTGTCTAAATCCGTTCCGCATGTAACGTTGTGCTAAGAGAGTGAATTCTCTTAGACTCGGTGCTACGACTTTGAATACGTAGACTTCGCCTTTGTTACGGGAATAGGCTACCCGACAACGTGTATTAGACGCTGACTTATCCCTACTTAGGCTTTCTGGTGTCTTTTTGTGCGGAAAAAGACTAAACCGGCAGCGCGTGTTAGGCGCAGACTTATCCCTGCTTAGGATTCGGGATAAACTTCCTAGGATGAATCCTTAGATTGATAAATTTTAGAAAAGATCGGTACGGGAAAGGAAGAATTTTATATTCTATTTCCCGGTCTTCTTTTAGGGTGAAGGCGAACCCGAATACGAGGAAGGAAGAATTTTATATTCTGTTCCCTAATTCTGGAAAGGAAGAATTTTATATTCTATTTCCAGCGAAAAAGAAACTAGAAGTAGGATCTCCACTCCGAGAATCTGGAAAATCTAGATAAACTTACCTTTTATAGGATTGATTATCTAAACTGAAGATGAGTTTTTCGTTTATCGAAATGAAATTTCAACTTCGGTTATAACCATGAGAAGGCTTAACCAAAGAGAAAAAAGAAGGAAGTTCTTTCGTTTATCGAAAGAGGACTCTGAACTGAAAGTGGACCTCTTGTTCATGGAAAGAGTCAAGAGGGCCGGAAGGACACTTTTGGTGGGCTCACTGTCAATTGAAATTGCTTCAGCCCACTTTGAAAAGTAATCCGTGATTGCGAGAATAAATCGATCACCTTTGACTGAAGGGGGAAAAATAGGACCGATGATGTCCATGCCCCATGTCTCGAACGGCCAAGACGTGGTTGACGTGTGCAACTGCTCTGGTGGTTGGTGCATGGAATTTGCATGTATTTCACAAGCATGACACTCTCGGGCGTATTCGATCGCGTCACGAACCATTGTCATTCTCTTGATGCGATCATACAGTTTGGGACCGGGCTGATGCGCACCGCATTCTCCTTCGTGTGCTTCCTTAAGAACTTCTTCTGCTTCTTTGTTCGAAAGGCATCGGAGTAACAAACCATCATACGCTCTACGGTATAATGTATGGGTCTCGGTATTATAGAAGAATCTTGGTGCTCTTCGGCGAATTGATTCCCTTTCCTTTACATCCTCTGGCAAAATACCATATTGGACATAGTCAATGATAGGAAAGCGCCAATCTCGGGACTCAGACCCAATTTGAGTTAAATTCACCTCCTTGGTGTTTATGTTTCCGTCATCTTCCTCCTCAACATCCATATCGTATATGGGTATGTAGAGTAGATGCGTCCTTACTGTGACTAATAGTTCAGTTTTGGGAGGCTGTGCAAGTGATACTGCTAGTGCTGCCAGTACATCCGCATAAGCGTTCTGGAGACGAGGGATGTATTCAATAAAGAATTCTTCAAAGGAGTCTGCCATTTTGATGGCCTCCTGGTGGTACGGGATCAGGTCTTGGTTCCTGACTTCATACTCTCCACGGACTTGGTTGACTATCAATTGAGAATTCCCAAAAGCTTCGAGATAATCGACCCCCAGCTCCTTAGCGAAACTGAGTCCAATGAGAAGCGCGTTGTACTCAGCTACGTTATTGGAACATGGACTAGTCAATGAATAAGCCCGAGGCATCACATGCTTCCCCGAGGAAATTAAGACAACTCCAACTCCGGAGGAAACTGTAGAACCTCCCGGGGTTATTGCCCTATTAACTGCCCTCGAAGCACCATCGAAGTATAATTACCATACTTGTTGGTGCGACGTAGTGTTAACCTCGTGGGTTTCATCCGGCAAGTCATCATATACTTCTGCCGTATCTGTGGTCGGGTTTGCCGCCAGAAGATCACAAATCGCTTGTCCTTTGATCGACTTCTGCTGCTTGAAGTGCCAATCATATTGGGATAAGAGAAGGGCCTACTTTGCTAACCGCCAATTCATAGAGGCTGGTTGCATCATAAATACCCGTACTGGATTAATGTTGGAAATGACATAAATCGTCTGTCCAACCAAGTAATGCTGCATCTTTTGCATTGTGAATACCAATGCGAGGCATTCTTTCTCAATCATCGGATATCGAGACTCGGCGCCTATCAAGGTCCGACTTAGGTAATAGACTGCCTGTTCGTGACCATTATCATCGTCTTGTGCTAGTAAGGCACTTATCGAGTGGTTCATCGCCTTGAGATAAATCAAGAACGGTCTACCTGATTTTGGTGCGACGAGAACAGGAGGATTTGTCAGATATGTTTTGATATCTTCGAATGCTTTTTGGTAGGCATCGTCCCAAATAAATGACACCCCTTTCAATGCTTTTTGGTAGGCATCGTCCCAAATAAATGACACCCCTTTCTTGTTCAGTTTAGAGAATGGTTGGAATTTCCCAGAAAGATTCGAGATGAACCGCCAGATGTAAGCTAGCCGCCCTTGCAATCCTCTGAGCTCTCTCAGATTTCTAGGGGGTTGCAGTTCATGTATCGCCTTCACCTTATTAGGATCGATATGTATACCTTTAGTGGTGACGACGAATCCAAGGAATTTTCCGCTAGACATCCCAAGGAAGGATTTAGTAGGGTTCATCTTCAATTGATGACTTCGCATGAGATCGAACATCGTCTTCAAGTCCTTGATGTGATCTTCTTTGTTACGACTTTTTACAACCAAATCATCAACGTAGCATTCGACTGTTTTCCTGAGATGTTCTTGGAAAATCTTAGTCATTGCTCGTTGGTATGTGGCGCCTGCATTCTTTAGACCGAATGGCATCACCGTGTAGCAGAATACACCGAGGGGCGTTCTGAATGCTGTATGCTTCTCGTCATCTGGGTGCATCTTGATTTGGTTATATCCTGAAAAACCATCCATGAAAGACATTCTCTCAAATCCACATGTATTGTCGATAATGGCATCTGTGATTGGGAGAGGAAAGTCGTCTTTTGGACATGCCGTATTCAGGTCCCTGAAGTCGATGCAAATCCTGATTTTACCATTCTTCTTTATGACTGGAACAATGTTGGCTAGCCAGTCTGGATGTTGCTCCTCTCGGATAAATCCTGATTTGATCAATTTTTTAACCTCTGCCTCGATGGCTTCCATAATCTGCGGACGAAACCGTCTTTGCTGTTGTTTGACAGGTTTGGCATCCGACTTGATATCGAGGCGGTGCATTGCCACATTGGGGTCGAGCCCTGGCATATCTTCATAGTTCCACGCGAAGACGTCAATATATTCTCTGATGAGAGCAATTAATTCCTCCTTCTCATTTGAGGGAAGACTATCGCTGATGAATATCGGCTTTGGGTTGGCCTCGTCACCCATGTTAACTTAGACTATTTTATCTTCAGTGGGGGGTTCATTCTGTTCGAACCTATCACCATACTGCATGTTCAGGTGATGAACCCACGGGTCTTCCCATGTTGGCATTTGATCGTCGTTCTCCATTGTGGACGGATCGGCTGTAGCCATGTTCGCCATTAGGGCTTTGAAAGCTTCCCTCAGACTTGTATCGGAATCCCATTCCGAGGAATTTGACGAATTTCCATCTTTGTATTGCTCAGATGATTGGTTATTGATTAACCAGCAACATTCGTCTTCTGAAGAAGATTCATACCCTAACCCTCGTCTGTATTTATAATAATCGTCCGGTTTCCCTTTTGGTACATATGCCGCTTTGGCTGGAATACGAGGACCTCGATCGAAGTATAGACCTTCTCCGAGTGTGAAATCATATCCCTGTTTTTCCATGAGCTTGCGCGCTTCCAGGCTATACTTAGATAGATGCTGACCAGGTTTGTCATCATCTTCATCTTCGCTTAAGAAATGATCTGGTAATGGGGAGCTTTTTCCTTTACCGTAAATCACTTCTTTTGCGCCTCTTATTTTGTTCGGGAGGACCAGGGTTGTTCCGAAAGAATGTTGGAGGCGTTCCTTCGTTACATAGGACGATCGAAGCGGCATATACAAATCAGGATTATCATACAATTCTTTTATCACATCGTCAAGAGACAGGGAGTACTCTAAATCGTTATTTATTTCATTGTTGGTAAGTTGCCAGTTACAACTGCCCTCTGACGATTGTTCATCGTCAAGGTTGATTATCAGGGGTACAATGTCGTTTAAAACATAACCTCCATTGTAATCAAATCCGGCTTCGGTATCAGCTTCTTCTCCGCTGTCCGTGCCATGGGCCTGTAATCGAATCCGGCTTCAGAATCAGCTTCTTCTCCGCTGTCGGTGCCATGGGCCGATGATTCAGTATCGGATTCGTTACCATAAAGGAGAGAATCAGTGAAATAATTCTCATACCCTTTGAATGGTTGTTTATCCGCGACCACCGTCCTAACCTTATTATCAGTGTCGACATATTTCAAACACTGATGGAGTGTGGAGGGGATTAAAATGTTACTATGGATCCAAGGCCGACCCAATAGTAGGTTATATGAAGTCTCGGCATCGATCACATAACATGTGACTTCTGTCTTCAAATCTCCCATTTAACACTTTACCCGGATCTTACCCAAGGGTCTTGACCCGCTAGTGTTGAATCCATAGATAACAGTGCCTTTGGACGCCAACTAGGAAATGCATCAAGCGAAGCGGCATAATACTCACAGCAGAACCCGGGTCCACTTGGATTCGGTTGACTTTGCTGGAGCCAATGTACCCGATGAAATATAGCAGTCGATCGTGGTTCGAATTCTTCGTCTACATATCCTCTTTGGTAAAAGTAATGTAGGGAAGGTTCTTAGTCGCTATATTGCAGTGTTGACTCAGCGGTTCTGGCTCTTCAGGCACCGGCTTGACTTGAGTCAGAAACACCTCTGAATTGGCCAAAGCTTCTTGCAAGGCCTCCCTGGTTTCCTTGGACAACCGTAGCAACTCATACAGCGTTATCCATGCTGGAATGTTAGCTAGTTGAGCCATTATATCGAAGACTTGCGGAGTTTTCGAGCTTTCCAGTTTGTCTCTTCCAATCGGGCTACTGAAACGAGACTGCTTCGGATTCTGAACCTCCTGGGGATTCTTCTCTTTCGGTTTATTCACCGGCTGTCTTCGAGCCTCTTCGCCCGGTGTAGGACTCGTAATCACCCCCATCTCTGTGAGAGTTTTGGCTGATCCCCATTTAGTCACCCCCTGTTCACTAGGTGGCGGATAATTGTAGTGATACTCATTTTCGCTTCTAGTGGCGAAGACTTCTTGTTCTTCTTCGGAGAGCGGGAAGGTAGGAGCTTCATCACCATCCTCTTCGAAGATTGCGGAAGTAGCGTTGCAGGACTTGCCTTTACCCTTTCTTCTCGAGGAAGTCGCCCACTGTTCGTCTTCAATAAGATCGGGATGAACCCAGAGGATTTTGCCGTTTGGGGCTGTGTGTGGCACAAGTCCTTTTTGGCGCTGTCCATGTGGGTCATCGTTCACTGTCTTCATTCCTACTTTGGTGATGCGCTCTGGTTTGAACCATGTTGTGGGCACCGATCCAAAGCTGATTGACACTGCGTTCGCTCCAACATTCTTGGACAGCTTCGGGGTTATGACGCCTACATCAATTAGTGCCTGGATCTTGTCCTTGAGGTGGTAGCACGACTTGGTAGGGTGATGGACCGCTCTATGGTATGCGCAATACTTCGGATCCGTCACTTTGCTAGCCCCTTCTTGTTCCACGATCGCTGGCAGCTGGATTTTGTTATTCTCCAACAGGTACTTAAAGATGCCAGGAACTTCATCAACTTTGAAGGAATACACTTTAGGAAACCTCGGCTCCGAAGATTTCTGCTTCTGAGGCCGTTGTTGCCATTGCCCCCGAGATTGTTGTGGGGCTTGTTGTTGCGGCTGTTGCTGAGGTTGCAATTGGAAAGTTTGATTAGCATCAACTGCATTAGCATCAACTGCAAAAAGACCACAAATTGTTGAGGGGCTTATTTGCAAAAAGGCTAAAAAAGATGTTGAAGGACTAAAATTTTGGAGTTGAAATTTCATGAGGTCGGGCTACATACCCATGGCCAAACTTTAAATGTGTTCATGTTCAAAGTTGAACCTTGAACATGAGGGGTATTTTGGGTATTTCGTTCCCGAAATAGATCATGATGGCTTTTAAATGCCAAATTGATTCCATTGTTTGCATACATAGGGCCCGTAGATTTAATTAGACTCCAACTATCAAACTCCGTTTTATTTATAGGATTTTAGTCAAAGTTCATAAATTCCCTTTTAATTTTCGTGTTCTTGGATTTATAATTGTACCCGATCCGTTGATTTTCGTTGCAGGTTAACCATGTCTCCGCGCAGACCTTGATTTCACAGGAGTCGCTGATGCGGCATAAACATGTACCAAAAAGGTTGCAAGTGCACAACCGTGTCAAGTTATAGTATTTAAGATATCGATCCCACGAGGAAGGTGTTTTGTAGGAGAAAATATAAAATCGGTTCTTATGTTGTGTGCGTGACAAGTAGGAGTGATAAGTGAATGTGATTGTGAAGAGATTGAGAGAATGAAAATGGTGTGTGAATAAGTGCAAAGTGTAAGTGAGAGTGGATTTGAGTATGATCAATAAGGTGAGAAGGAAAAATTGAATAAAATCAAGAAACAAATAAAAAATCAAGAATGAAGAACAAAATTCTAGAATAAAAGAAAAATGCAAGAAATTAAAGATGGTGGATTCAATTATAGATATGGGTAATCTAAAATTGAACCAACTTCTTAGAAAATGGTGATTCCCTAGAGGGTTCTAGCCTAAAGGCGAATCAAACAAAATAAAAATAAACAAAAAGAAAAACTAAACCCAAGAGGGTTCTAGCCTCAAGGTGAATAGTATAAGAAATTAAAATCTAACTACAAAATAAATTGCAAAAATCTAAACTACAAAATAAAATTGCAAGAATTAAATGCACGAAAATAAATCTACTCTATAAGCATAAAATAAATCTAAGGCAAGAGGGTTCTAGCCTCTTGGCTATTTAACAAGAAAATAAAATCTAACTACAAGCATAAAAATAAATCTAAACTAATAAGCAATAAGATCTAAGGCAAGAGGGTTCTAGCCTCTTGGCTATTTAACAAGAAAATAAAATCTAAACTACAAGCATAGAAATAAATCTACACTAATAAGCAATAAAAAGGAAATAAAAGAGAAAAAGGAAAGAAAATGCAAACCTCTAAATAATTCTTCATCTCCATCTTCATCATCCAACAAAGAGAAGAAATATTTAAAGTGGTGAAAAAATTATTATTATTAATTGCAACTAAAGTTACAATTTTTGGAAGGCCTTCTCAATTAAGAGTAGCCCTCCTCTCCAAAAGGAGTTTACAAAAATTTTCACACCTCTAACCCCTCACTCTCTACCCCTATTTATAGTAAACATCAGTGAATGAGAGCCATTGGATTGAAATCTTATCCAAAAACAACAAATTTCAGCCTTAGATTCGTAACAGACTGCCCAGCGTATCGATGCAGGCATCGATACAGGCATCGATGTTGGTATCGATGCAGGCATCGATGCCGCCATCGATGCAGGCATCGATGCCTGCCCTTCTCCTTTTGCTGTCCGCAGAGTTCCTCTTCTATTGGCTTTTGGACTTGGATTTTGGGCTTTTGCTTGGGCTTTTGGGCTTCTTGATTTCTTCATGTATTTATTTTGGGCTTTTGGATAATTTGGAAATTGATTTTCCAATGGGTTTCTTTGCTTTATTTCTTCATTTAATCAATGGGTTTTTGTTGAGAGATGAGAGTTTGAGATTTATTCTTCATTAACCTGCAATTAAAAGATAAAAACAATTATTAGTGGTATATTTATTCATTAAAAATAAATAATGAGGGTATAAAATTATAATAAAATGTGATTATCAAATACCCCCACACCTAAACTTTTGCTAGTCCTCTAGCAAAGAAAATAAAAAGAAAATCCTAACTCACTTTCGCAGGAATCGCGGTTGTATTTAGCGCATACAACAAGCCTTTAAACCCCTAGGTTACCCTAGTGGACGAGTTGTAGTCTCGTGAGGGTTTGCAGTGAATATACCCACAAAATTCGGTCAACTTGCCAAATTAAAGAAGTCAGTAAATAACTAAATTCACTTGATAACTTTTAGATAATCTAATTGGAGCCAGTTATCACTCAAGAAAACATTTTTATATATAACTCTAAGGTATATTTTTAAGAAAATCTTCTCATTGTAGCAATACAAAACCAAGCCAAACTTAGGAATTTAATTTAAAAGTTTTGAAAAGAACATGCTAACTCTTTGTTTTAAATAATTTTCAAGTTGTTTGATTTAAAATATTTTCCAAGACCATATATACAACTATAAAACATTTATTAGTTTTTTTTTAACTCTTTCTTCCTTGGTGATTTTTTTCTACTTTAACGGGCTTTCTAAGTGACCTTTTAACGAGTTTTGGGCCAATGGATCCCAACCCAAATGGGCTTAGGTCATTAAGTATGGAAATACTCCTTGGGCTTAATTACTCGGTCAGCTTAGGCTTTATAAGATAGAATCACCTTGAATTCAAGAGTTTTTTTTTTTTTCTTTTTGGTGCCCATTTTTCGCACTCTTCTTTTGCAAATTTTTTTTTGTTTTTTTGTTTATGTATATATATTTTTAAAAATATGTAAATCAAGACAATTTGAAAAATTATTTTCAACTCTAAGTTAGGCATGCAAAAATTTCATTATTTTAAATAAAAGTCTAAGTTAAGGCTTAAGTAAAGTATACTACTTTGAAAATCATTTCTTAAAAAAAAATTATTTAGAGTTATCATAAAAAGTAAACTTAAGTAAATAACTAACTAGGAATTAGAAAATTTCAAATTTATCAAATAATTCAATTATTACATAACTCAATCAATTTGGCAAGTGACGATATTTTTATAAATATTTTTTTTTTTTAAGAAAAGGAAAAAGAACAAAAATGTAACTAAAAATATAAAATAAAGAGAAAAAATAACTAATTCCCACCCCCACACCTAAATTTTGCATTGTCCTCAATGCAAACTGTATGATGCATAAAGTAAAACAGATAAGAAGTGAAGCACTTACATTTGGTCGGTTGATAAAAATCTGCAATTACCTTTGGTCTGAGGAGGAGGAAATCAAACATTTATTCTTTTTTATTTTTTTTTCTTTTTTTTTCTTCTTTTTTTTCTTTTTTTTTCTTTTTTTTTAACAACTGAACAAGAAACTCTCAAATGAGAGAAGAATAAATTCTTTTTATTGTTCTGAAATAAACAAAATAAACAATGTAGAATGAAATATTCAACATGAAGAGTTCATGTTCTACATTGAATCCTACCTTACTGTTGAAAATTCTTCCCCGGATTTTAAACAAATTCAGAATGATATAATCAATAATGTGAATTTTTAAGCATTTCGGGGTGTTCCATAATTCTTGCAACAAGGTAAGGTAGGTATTATTGGTGTCATGCATTTTGTATTTCTTAATGAACTTAGACTCTTGTACTGTGAAATTTTGTTTTTCAACAACCAATTCTTCTATGAAGTTCTGAAAATTTGGTTGTTGATTATTCTCCAAAAATCTAAGTTCATCAAGAAAGAGTTCTTCAAAATTTAATTCAAAGCAGCACATGTTTAACACAGTTTTATTATTCTCAAGGACCTGACCTGCTTCTTCTAAAAACTCTAACTCTTCACCAAAAATTTCCTCAAAACTCAAATCAGACTCTTCTTCTTCTGATCTTTCCCTTTCCTGAATGTAGTTTATTTCTAGAGGCTGATTATTTGGTTGGTCCCCTGGATTAAAAATGTTGAGATCAGCAGTCAAATTCCCAAAGGACAGCTTCATTTGACCAGTTCTACAGTTGATGAGAGCATTAGAAGTGGCTAAGAACGGTCGTCCTAAGATGACAGGTGTCTGTCCTTTGGGATTGGAAACAGGCTGTGTTTCCAAAACTACAAAATCTACTGGAAAAATAAAATCTCCAACCTTAATCAGAACATCCTCTAACTCACCCATAGGGACCTTGACAGATCTATCAGCCAACTGTAAGGTGCATTTGGTTGGGTTCAGTACACCTAGACCCAATTGCTGATAGACTGAATATGGAAGCAAATTGACACTGGCCCCTAAGTCTAAAAGCGCCTTATCAATGTGAGTATTACCAATGATACATGAAAAGCGCCTTATCAATGTGAGTATTCCCAATGATACATGAAATGATGGGGGAACCTGGATCTTTACGTTTCAAAGGTATGGGATTTGATAGCATTTCACTGATATTGGCAGCTAAAAAGACTTTCTTTGGAACATTTATTCGCCTCTTCTTAGTGCACAATTCTTTTAAAAATTTAGCATAAGATGGAATTTGTTCAATTACATCTAAGAGAGGAATGTTGACCTTAACCTGCTTGAATGTTTCTAGGATCTTCTCCTCCTGAGGAGAGTGTTTCCTAGACCTGAGTCTATCTGGAAAGGGAGCAACCGGTCTAAATCTATCAAAAGCAGGCTCAGGTTCGGGTTCAGGTTCTTGGTCATCTGAGGGGAGTGATTGTTGAATAGATTCATCAGAAGGAGAAGGAGAAGGAATTTGTACAGGATCAAGAGTTTGACTTGGAGGAGTTCTCACTTGATTATCGACCTGTCTACCTGACCGAAGTGAATGGATTGCATTCACTTGAGCTTCATAGGATGAACTGCATCCTGTGTTATTAGGGTTGACCACGGGTTGACTCGGAAATTTTCCTTTCTCTCTTTCACTCACGGCACTAGCTAGTTGACCAAGTTGGGATTCTAATCTAGCTATAGCTTGAGTGTTGGAGTTGAGCATTTGTCCGGTTGATTGCATGAAGGAATTCAACGTGCTAGATGTTTGAGTCAACATATTCGTGGTTTGAGTAGAGGCCTTAATTATGGTTTCTAAACCCCTTTCCAAGACATTGAGACGTTTATCTTGATCTGGATTGTGAGGAGTTTGAATTACAGCTTGATGAGGAGGAGACTGATTTTGATACGGCAGATTGGGTTGTTGAAATTGTGAATGAGAATTGAATGGAACTGTGTTTCCCCTAGGAAAATGTTGGGTCGAAGCGGGAGTGAAATTTTGAGTTCCGGGAGAATTTCCTAGATTCCATGCAAAGTTGGGATGATTTCTCCAACCTGGATTGTAGGTTGGAGAAAATGGATCATTTCTAGGGTGCTGGAATGCAGCGTTCATCTGTTCTAATGAATGATTGTTTCCTAAGAGAGGGCATTCCTCTGAAACGTGGGTAGGAGACTGACAATTATGACATCCTGGGAAAGAAACATGATTGAGTTGAGCTGGAGCTCGTTCCTTAATTTCTAAGGCTTCTAACCTCCGCAGAATTGTCGCCATCTTCGCTTCAGAAGCAATGTTTGACTCCAAGGAAAGACCACTAGACTTAGAATGGGGAACTGATGAAACCCTGTCATCGCACTGTTCCCATTGCTTTTTTTTTTAAAGAAAATTAGTTTTTTTTTAAGGAAAGAAAGAAAGAAAATTAGTTTTTTTTTAAGGAAAATTAGTTTTTTTTTTAAGGAAAGAAAGAAATTTAGTTTTTTTTTTATAAAGGAAAGAAGAAAGAAAATTAGTTTTTTTTTAATATGAGAAGATAAAGAAAAAGAAAAATCCTAACTAAAACAAATCAAGGCAATCACTTTTCAATCAACTCTAACTCTAGGGTTTAGCCTAACTCCACTAGACCAGCTCCTAACCAAAAATTCCTACAGTGAAAAGATCAAAGTTTTACCCAGGTAGTTAGCCAGGTAAGGATAGTACTAGAGGGTGATCAAAGATCAATTAAGTACCTCTTTCCTTGCGGAGCGCTTTACGCAACCCCTAAACCTTGCCTTAGACACCAACTATTCTGAGAAAACTTAAACCGTTCACTTAAGGATTTCTTGTTCCTTATTGAGCTCGAATCCTTAGGGGCCAACGTCTAATGAGTTTTAGAAGGCTTGGATTTGTGAAGTGAGGAATTAGTGATTTGTGGGCTAAGGAAAGGGTGATGAAATCCCTTACCTTATCTTGATTGGGGTTTTGCCCTTAAGAATGTTTTAAGTGTGTGCCAAATCAAGTGCTACAATCACTTTGGTGAATTCCTACACTATATGAAATGCAACCCTAGAAATTAAAAGCGACTAAAAAGGATGATAAAAAGAAAATCTTTTTTTTAATTATGGTCAATAATAATCAAATGTGAGAAGATGAATTTTATTATGGTCAACAAAAATAAAATCTTTTTTTTTAAATCCTAATTGTCTCTAATTGTGAAGCTAGCTAAAGAGGGTGGAATTGAAAACTAGAAAGAAGACTTACCCGAAAGCAATGCTCCAAATTCTTGATCTTCAATCCAAGATTTTCAAGCTCCAAGCGGTTCCTTCACAAGAAAAATACACAAGTTAAAGAATCAAGTTAATAAAATCCTATTTTAGCACCTTCCCCGGCAACGGCGCCAAAAACTTGATGCGGCATAATTATGTACCAAAATTGCAAGTGCACAATTTATCAAGTTATAGTATAAAAAGATATCGATCCCACGAAGAAGGTGATTTTAAGAGATTATTAAACTTGGTTCTTATATTTTGTGCGTGACAATTAGGAATAAAGAATAAGTGTGATTGTATGAGTGGTTGTTTTGATTTATATGCAAGAGGTAATAAATTGAATTTTAGAGGAGAGAAGGAAGAATTAAAGAATAAATGAAATCACAAGGCAAGAAATATGAATTAATAAAATCAAGAAATAAAACCAAAAATGAAAAGAAAATTTAAGAAAGTTAAGATGAAGGATTCAAAAGAGGTAAGAAATCTAGAATATAATCCACTAACCAATTTCAATTACAAAATATAAACTATTCTCTTTTTATCATATTTCAACTTAGATTTATTAAGCATAGATTATCAAACCATTTAAGGAAAGTGTAACCTATCAAATTATCATCTAAGCTAAAATTACTATTCATGATAAGAACAACAACATGATAATAATCCTAGAATTCATAAGCATAACCTATCAAACCATTTAAGATAAGCATAGATTATCAAATTCTTCTTCTACCGATTAGTTCTCTAGTTGATTATCCTAACATGAACATTTTAAGTACAAGAGAATAATTCATACAATATAAAAGAAATTAGACTAGTTTCATACAATTCTAAGATTCCTACAAGAATTAAATTCACATCTTAAGAAATAAAAACAAGAAAAAGAAGACTAATTACAAAATTAAAAAGAAAAGAAAAATCTAAACTATGAACAAGAAATAAATCTAATTACAAAGAAAATAAAAATCTAAACTACAAAATAAATTGCAGAAATTAAATGCAAGAAAAATAAATCTACTCTACAAATTAAAGTGCAAAAAGAAAATAAAAAAGACAAGAAAGTAAATCTATACTACAAGCATGAATTTAAATCTAACTAATAAGCAATAATAAAGAAATTACTAAAAAGAAATAAAAGAGAAAAGAAATGCAAACCTTCAAATTGCTCTTCATCTCCATCCTCATCATTCAACAAGAGGAGAAAGAACAAATTTAAAGAGGAAAAAATTATTTTTATTAATTGCAACTAAAGTTACAATTTTTGGAAGGCCTTCTCAATTAAGAGTAGCCCTCCTCTCCAAAAGGAGTTTACAAAATTTTCACACTCTCTAACCCCTCACCCTCTACCCCTATTTATAGTAATCTTCAATGAATAGGAGCCATTGGATTTGTCTTGAGCCCCAAGTAACAATCTCCACCTTTGAATTATTTGATTTTCAAAAGAAAAATAAAAATCCAATTTGTGAAGTCTGGTCCATATGCCCAAGTCCAAGTTTGGTCCGTGTACACATGTGAAAAACAAAGCCAAGTCCATATATCATTTGTCTGCACACCAATTCCAAGCCCGGTCCACTTGATTTTCCAAAATGAAAATTTAATTCCAATTCAAGCATTAATTCACAAGCCTAGTTCGGCCCATTCAAGCTCATTTGATTTTTTAAAATATGAATTTGAAGAGGTCCACACACAATCCGGCCCATTTCTCTATTTGTTCATTTGATTTTTGGCCCATGTGATATTTGATTTTCCAAGTCAAAAACTCCAAGCAAACTCACTTCCAAATATCTGCAGCAGTCCGGCCTTTATTTTCAAAATCAAAGCAAATGTGATCTTTTGCATCTAAGTCCATTTATTCCAACTTTTTGCATAAAAATCCAATCTTGTTTCCCTTGTGTAATCTTTTTGCTTTGGGCCTTCACAAATTCGAAAATTTCATTTTGGCTTCTTGAACCATTTCTTCATTTAATCAATGGGTTTTTGTTGAGAGATGGGAATTTGAGATTTATTCTTCATTAACCTGCAATTAAACATAAAAACAGTTATTAGTGGTATATTTATTCATATAAAATAGATAATGAGGGTATAAAACTGTAATAAAAATATGATTATCAGTCGCTCATCTTCTCAACATAGTGAGAGGGAGGCTCACATAGCTTTCTCTTGGAGGGGTGAGCTTTTATGCTTTCTGCATCCTCGTTTGACTCCTTTGCCGGTCTTTCAGGAAGAACCAACGTCCTCTTTCGCGGGGATTGAGGTTTCAGGATGATTTCGGGTTCTATCATACCATCGTTTGGCGCCTTCGTTGGTTATTCGGGAAAAACCAATGTTCTCCTTCGCGGGGATTGAGGTTTCAAAAGACGTGTTTTGCTTGGCCAATTCACATTTTTCGGCATACTGGGGCGATTTCGTGTTGTATTACACTTCGTGTGTCGGCGTACATTAGCATGTTGTTTACATGATGATGCATACCACCCCTCCTGTGTAGGACACTTGAAATCGTCTCGCCAATCATCCGATGAATAACTCCATCTCGCTAGCTTGTGAGATGAATTCAACCCTCGAATGATTTTCTGATTCAATGTTTGTTTTGTAGCATGTATATTATCATGTCTACAATCATTTTCCAAAGTTTTATATTTTTTTGATTTTATTTGCTATTTTTAAAGATAGTTTAAAAATCTGATTTCTGTTTCAAAACAGACTGATAACCTGTTATCAGTCGACTGGTCAGTCGACTGATGACATCAGTCGACTATGTTGGACCCTAGAGGGGGGGTGATTAGGGTGTTATGCTAATCTAATCCGATTAAATGCCAATTAAAACTAATTAACAAATATATTCTTACAAGATAGATATACAAAGAGTTATGTGCAAGAATATGCAATATACACAAGGTGATATATCCTAGCAAAGAGGTATACTATATGATGAATATGTATATATGCAAGGATATATAAACAACACAAGGGTAAACAATCTAAACAAGATAGTGGATTATATAGATAATGAGCTAATGACAATGGCGATATAAGGTATGAACATAAATATGAATGAACGCCAAAGCACATCAAACAAGCAATATGATCACGGAGTTTGGACCTTCCGTCCTACATCTCCGCTCCCCACTCCCGGGGAGAAATCCACTAACACAATCCGGTTTGGAAGCCGGAACTTCTACTACACACTCGGTTTTCTAGCTAACCGAAATCTCTACAACTCACACTCTTGCAATCACACTCTACACTCACTAAGTGTTGGACCTAGCCGTGTCTCCCTCAAGTGCTCGGTTACAACCTCTCCCTAGGCACATCAACCGACGCCACTCCTCTTGGGACGATCCCCGACTCTCACCACACACTCCTCACTCGGTGTACAAGAGTATTACAAAGTGATTTAACAATTAAGCACAATATAGCAAATGATTGTTCTCTCTAACAAGGTGAGAACTCAATTAGGCTCAACTCAATGTCACACTATCCCACAACCCAATTATATAATGTATGCAAATACAATAAGCTCAATGGTTGTGTGTGCAAACAAAGAGTAAATCAAATCAAACTAAACTCAATATAAAACTAGCTTTAATAGAAATGATAATCAACAAATAATTATAAATAAAAGCTAGACTTGAGTTTAGGAAAACTTCTCTAGATCAAGATGGAGAGATGGAGATATGAAGCCCAAACAAGAAGATGATCTCCTCCACTTGTGAAAATAATCTTCAAACCAAACAAACACTAAAACTCACTTAAACCCTTGTTTAAAACTCTTTAAACTTGTTTAAAACATTTCTTGAGTTACCTTAGAGGTATGAGGGCATGGGGTATATATAGGCTCATGAAACAACCCCAAAAACCAATAAAAACACCCCCAAAACATTAAAATAAACAAAAAACAGAACTAGCTGTTACTGTAGCAACGGTCGGATGCTACAGTACTTCGGTCGACCGGTACGGTCGACCGGATTACGACAGACTCTCTGTCGGCCAGTGAAGAAAGATCAAATGATCGGTCGACCGGTGCGGTCGACCGAAAACTGACATATAAAAAAAATGTGATTTGCAGATTTTAAAACCCTGTTCAAAAATATCAAATAAATTCCAACAAATGTAAAACTTTTGGGAATGATTGTAGACATGATAATAAACATGCTACAACGACTGGTTTCGAAAAAGGACTTCCCAAATGAAAAATATTATCATTTTGCAAAATAGTCCAAAACACGAAAATGTAAACATGTGAATTTTGACATTTTAGCTAAACCAACTTTTGAAACTTTACAAAATGATTTTATAGACTTGAAGAACGATATAAACTATTGTTATGAAGTCTATAAACAATGAATGTAGTATTTTATCAAAATACACATATAATGCACTAAAACATGATTTCATTTAACTAACAAAAATTGATATTGATGAAATCATATATATGCATATGAGTATGAAACAAAAATATGTTTTCTAATTATATTCAATTGTTTCATAGTAAAACTTGAAAACTATCAAACCAAAACATATATGTATATATATAACAATATATATACAAAAACCAAAACATGTCTGTGTGTATATGATTGAGCTTAAAGTACCAACACACATAATATAAATTCCTAAACTAAATTACCCAAGCAATGATCTTGATCTTCAATAAGCTTAACTTGGTAATCTCGAGGATGAAGCTTGAACTTGGATCTTGAACTTTGAATTGTACGATGCTTCACTCCACAATTCCGCCAACCTCCTCTTGATATGATCGTGTAGGCTTAATAATCCATCCATCCTCCAACTGCGTTGTTTGTCTACAATACATAGGAATGTACAAACACTAGACAAACAACATTAGTAGTAAATTGTTTGTAAATCATTATCAAAACAAGAAGGCCAACAATCTCTCCCTTTTTGATGATGACAAACAATTTACAAAAAGAATATATGCATGAAAGAAAATGAATATACAAATTATAATTCACATGCATATAAACAAGGAAATGTATACTCACAAAATTTCTCCCCCTTTGACAACATCAAAAAGGGGACAAAAGAATGAAGAGAGCGAAAGCTCCCCCTATCATAAAGCATAGGTGAGTATAACACATAGTATAGGGATTGCTCCCCCTATCAAATTTCCATATGGAAAATATGCAATTATGAACATGGCAAACAAATGTGAGCAAGCATAAATGAAAGATATGCTAGATATTACTCACTGTTCGCTGGAAAATTCGTGTTTTTCTTTGTTATTGATTCCATTGTCATCTTGAGTTACAACTTTTTGAGTTACAAAAGATCCGGTCTTTTTAAGATCCCGCGTTACAAAACAATCAAGATAAAAATAAACAAAGATTACAACTTTTCTCCTTTTATGTGAACAGAATCGCGAGCTCCTGTTTTGCGGTCGCTCGGCTGTGGGTCTTTGCCTGCGCCGGGGTTGTTCCGTGGACGACCGCGAGAATCTAAGATCCGGTCGGATCTACGCAGTACGACGTGTATTATTTCACGCAAAGGAAATAATAGCCGGGAGGATTGGCTTCACACCAAGGAAACAATCCGTCCTAAGTCTCGGGATCTAAGACCAAGCTTAGATGCCGGAGTATGCGGCGTAGATCTGAGATCTGATCCTCTCGAACACCTGCCTTATTTGAACGTTGATGATCGCCGAGCAACGGAAGACTCAGATCTGGAGGATAGTGAGTCTTCCCCGAAGTCACACAACCTTTCAATCTTTTTTAATAGATTACAGTTCGCACAGGTCTGCCACAAGATCCCTATAACACACAGGGTTTACGCCTGCTCTCCAAAACTCTATCCTTGGGGCATTTAGTGGGGCATGTACCTTGACAAATGAACGCAAGGGGGCCTAATTTATAGGCTTCCTTTAGCTGTGGCCGCGAAATGACAACTGTCGGCCACCTCTGGGTGGCCGCGAAATGAACACGTGTCGGCCACCTCTGGTGGCCGCGAATGACAACTGTCGGAACACGTCTGGGTGGCACGCGAAATGACAAACTGTCGCCAGCCTCTGGTTGGCCGGCGAAATGACAACTGTCGGCCAGCCTCTGGTGGGCCGCGAAAAATGACAACTGTCGGCCACCTCTGGGTGGCCGCGAAATGACAACTGTCGGCCACCTCTGGGTGTTGTGGTTTTTGGCCGTTTTTTCGGCGGTCCTCGTGATTCGTTGATTTTGATCCCAGATTTGGCCAGTAATCTGATTCCTGATTTGGCAGTAAATCTGCGATGCCTGATTAGGCAGTAATCTGATTCCTGATTTGGCAGTAAATCTGGATCCTGATTAGGCCAGTAAATCTTATTCTGTTTTAGGCAGTAAATCTGGATCCCTGATTAGGCAGTAATCTGGATGCCTGATTTAGGCAGTAAATCTTGATTCCTGATTTGGCAGTAAATCTGGATCGCTGATTAGGCAGTAAATCCGTCCATGATTTGGCAGTAAATCTGGATGCCTGATTAGGCAGTAAATCCCGATTCCTGATTTGGCAGTAAATCTGGATCCTGATTAGGCAGTAAATCCGCTTCCTGAAGTCGAGTCGCGAAACTGATCTGATTCGATGCGTGATTCGTCAGAGTTTGTCCTTGGTTGGATCACTCGTTGAACTCTTAACAGCTTGGCTTGATTCGCAAATGCGAACGGATGTATTCGTTGCTTGGCGTGCGATTCGTCGATCTCGTCGCTCCGTTGGTTCGTCGGTTTGTGTCCGAGCTGTGCTAAGGGACCTATAAGCAATTTTATATGGCCTACAGATCCCCTCCAAAGTAATTTCAGTTCTCGTTCTTTTTTATAGTAAGAGTCTGGAATACTTTGGATATGATTGTCCCACCTTCAGTGCGGTGTAACGGGACCTTGAATGGCTTCTGTTCTTGATTCCTTCAATCTTCAATGGCTATTCCGTCTTTGTCGCGAATGTCTGTAAGGTTCTGGTGGCTGCATTTATTGTCTGACCCGGTTTGTCCGGAGATTTTGACTTTGAAGTCGATTCGCTGATTTTTGCAATCTTAGCTGCGTATAACTAACCATTCGATTGCATGGCGATTGAGTCTTTAATTTGTGACGCGTTGTCTGGCGCAGTGTTTTGAGTTAATTCTTAGAATATTTTAGAAAAATATTCTCCAAAAACTTCTCAACAAAAAATAGGGAATAGTTATACTCGTAATACCTTATTGGAGTAATAAGAAGCAGTTTATACTCGGTATACTTTTAGAGTAGTAAGAAGCAAGTTTAACTCGTAATACTTTTCGGAGTAATAAGAAGGCAGTTTACTACTCGTATACTTTTCGAGTATTGATTCTTTGCATTGGCAACGGATTAATAGGGCGTTGCCTAGGGTTACGCGTTGTCCGGCGTTGACCTAAAGGGTTTTGAATCGTCGTACGTTGATTTTTTGATCGCAACGCATTGAACTGGCGTTGACACTAGGGTTACGCGTTGTCGGCGTTGACCTTAGGGTTTTGGACGTCGTACGTTGACTGTTTGATGCAACGGCGTTTGACTGGCGTTGACCTAGGGTTATGCGTTGTCCGGCGTTAACCTTAGGGTTTTGAACGTCGTACGTTGAATTTTTTGCTTGCAACGCGTTAACTGGCGTTGACCTAAGGTTACGCGTTGTCCGGCATTGACCCTGGGGTTTTGACCGTCGTACGTTGACTTTTTGATCGCAACGCGTTGACTGGCGTTGACCTAAGGTTACGCGTTGTCTGGCGTAGACCTTAGGGTTTTGAACGTCGTATGTTGCTCAGGTCACGAGACCAACTAAAGAAGCTGATGCGTCAGTGACTCTAGGATTTTTGGCAATCAACGGGTTTGATGCGCCTTTACCGACTACCGTTTGAGTCGGGCTAGCATGCGGATTGTTTTAAGTCCGTTCCGCATGTGACGTTATGCTAAAAGAGTTAACTCTTTTAGTGCTACGATATTGAATACGTAGACTTCGTCTTTCTCCTGTGAAAAGACTAAACAGCAACGTGTATCAGACGTTGACTTAGGATTTTTGGCAAATCCTCAGCCCTCAACGGATTTGTCATTCTTTTACCGATTACCGTTTGAATCGGGCTTACATGCGGATTGTCTTAAGTCCGTTCCGCATGTGACGTTGTGCTAAAGGAATGAACTCCCTTAGACTTGATGCTACGACTTCGAATACGTAGACTTCGTCTTTCTCACGGGAATAGACTACCCGGCGACGCGTGTTAGGCGTTGACTTTAGGATTTTTGGCTAACCCCAAGCCTTTAACGGATTTGATTAGCCTTTACCGACTACCGTTTGAGTCAGGCTAGTCGGGCTAGCATGCGGTTTGACAAAATCCGTTCCGCATGTAACGTTGTGCTAAGAGAGTGAATTCTCTTAGACTTTGTGCTATGATGCTATGATGTTGAATACATAGGCTTCACCATTGTTACGGGAATAGGTACCCGCAACGTGTATTAGACGTTGACTTATCCCTACTTAGGCTTCGGGGATGAGATACCCCAAGAAGCGAATCTGCCGTGCTCTTTTTCATCGGTAAAAAGACAAACCGCGACACGTGTTAGGTGTCGACATATCCTTTTCTTAGGATTCCCAGGATGACATTCCATGCGTGTAAGGCATGGATTATTTGGTGTTATAATAACAACCCTGCCACAAGTGTGAATATGTGGACGATATTCTTTTGCAAACGGTTAAGAACTAACCGCAGCGCTGGGGTTAGCTGCAGACTTATCCTTGCTTAGGTTTCAGGATAGAATACCCATATCGAACTCTGGTGCTTTTTGGTACGGAAAACGAAAAGACTAAACGGCAGCGCGTGTTAGGCGGCAGACTATCGCCTGGCTTTTAGGATTCGGATAACTTCCTAGTAACCTGTGAGGCAGAAAAAAAAAAAGAAAAAAAAAAAGAAAAAAAAAAAAAAAAAAAAAAAAAAAAAAAAAAAAAAAAAAAAAAAAAAGAAAAAAAAAAAAAAAAAAAAAAAAGAAAGAAAAAAAAAAAAAACAAATTTTTGGAGTTGAATAAGGTGGTGTCCTTCTCTGGGGCAAAGACACCGCGAATAGGAGAGAAGAATTTATATTCTATCTCCGA
>NC_033795.1:68329328-68365193 GCF_001876935.1 Asparagus officinalis | reverse complement strand
TCAGCATCCCCCCTTTGGAGCTAGAACTAGCCTCCTCTCCAGTAATATCAGCACCCCTCTCCTGTTCTTATCCCCATCATCATCATCGTCATCGTCATCATCATTCTTGATGTCCTCCTCCTCGGTCTCCACCACCTACTTTCTCTTCTTTCTCTAATTTACCTCCTCATCTTTGAGTGATATTGCCTTGACCACCTTCTTATCTAATGATGGCAAGGATAACACAACCTTTAACAACCCGTCTAATAGACACCTGAAATACACAAGGATCTACATAACACAATTCTCATGCGGCATTTGGTAGGAACCTGTAGGTAATCAAAAAGTAAAGATTGTTTGATGAAGATGAGTTATACCTAAAGATAAACCTCTAGAGACACTCGGTAATCCTACACAACCCCAACAAAGTCAAGGAAATTGGTTAAAGGAAAGAAGAAACAAAAAAATCTATGTATTTGCCATGTATTCCTTCCCTTGCCATGGAGACTAAACTTTTCTAGCAAAGTCTGGCCTAAAGACACCTTTAGATTCGGACTCAAACTTCCTCTCGTGGACTCTGAACTGAAGATTTCTTTCGACTCAGACTTAGAACTATTGACAGGTTGAATTTGGCTAGTCATGTTGTGTCTATGTTCAAGATGTGTCTCTGATCACATAATCAGAAATGCTCAACTCACATGCTTGTAATGTGTTGATATAGTTGATATCACTGATTTAGATGATCCTATGTGGTTTTCCCTGATCTTGCTGTACACTAAGGATGAAATGTTTGCATTATATATTTTGAGCAGATTATGTTGGATCATGACTTTTGACTCATTTGTTAGTGAGTAGAGACCCAGTTTGTTTTATCGTGTTGCTCAAATGGAATATTGCTAGTTAGTATACTCTTATAGAAATTTTTTTCTATTTAGTATTTTTTGAATAACGATTCACTTGACTTCTTGATATATTCGTGGTATCTCCTCATAAGTTTCGGATCTTGTTTGAGATTCCACGTTTACACAAGTTATGAGGAAAGATAATGTGCTTGAATGCATGATTCATGATTTCATCTTCTTTGAGCTCTCAGATGCAGAGGGCACTCTAATTGAACACCTTGTCAATATCATCTACACATGTATCAGGTGACATGAAAGTATGTTATATACCAGATAAGATTCTCAGGACTAGTGTGTAACATTTATATTAGAAAACTAAAAAAAGTAATTGGTTGGGTCTAATTTCAACGGACTGAATATTTAGAGATATATGCGTCTTGATCATGCTTGTTAGAATTGTTCGACTATATAGGAAGGTTTGGTTAGTACAAGAAATTGTCAGATCTTACATGACTTGTACATATCCTCAGTTAATTTCTTTCCAAATAAGATGATAATTATGAGAGTCTTAATTGTATTAAGGAAGTATTATATGACATGAATTCCATCCAGGGAAGATTCAGATAATGAGTTTTACATAAGTAGTTTCAAATAGCAATGACCTGTCAGCGTGCATGTTTAGATGTTTAATTTTAGTTTTGATATTGTTTTCATTTCATTTTGATTTTATAGTTATTTTTGTTAGATCTGAATAATAAAACTTGAGATCTAAACTATAAAGCCATGATTAATTCAAAGAGATTTACCAGAATCAAAAGAAAAGAGCGGAAGCTTATACCTGAATCCATAGATTAAACTTGAGATGGGTTTTGGATCTTCTAACCTTAAGGTTTCTCTAACCAAGTTTCTCTCTAGATGGGGGTGAAGAGAATTAGAGAATGTAACCCTAGATTAGGGACCATAACCCCTTATTTATAGATGTTGTACATTTATAATTTGGCCCCTCATCAAATCCTAATTACAACCTGATATCTGCACATATAACCCCATGATTATATTTAAATACTCATTAACCCAAATTGATTTAACCCCATGATTATATTTAAATACTCATTAACCCAAATTGATTGATCACTTTAGTGGGTTATCCTGAATGATAGCAATACACACAGATTAATTATATGTGCCCACAAATAGATTTAATTAGATTTAAATCCAACAATCTCCCACTTGGGCACCATATGATTCCTTAAATTTTGTATAACCTTATGAGCTCAAAATTGCTATCACTGAAAAGGTATTTCCGAGCAATCTTCTCCATTGACTATATCAATATAGGATCAAAGCGGCATTCGTCACATTTATCGTGACTCGACCCATCAATGGTCACATATACCAACACAATCAAACGACATAGATCAATCATGGATATGCAGCATGAAAATTACATGTAATGTGATCAGTACATATCTATTTTTAACTGGTCCCCCTTTAGTGAGGTCAAAACCAAACATAATATAATAGAGTGTCTTAACTGAATACTTTATTCTGATCAGATAATACAACCAAACATAAAGCACCAAAAAATTACAAACTCCCACTAAAGTATGATATCCTCAAATAACACCACACCCATATGAGCAGTGTGCTCATGAAAGACCTTGGGTGGTAATCCCTTAGTAAGAGGATCAGCTATCATGGAGTTTGTCCCAATGTGCTCTATGGATATCTGTCCACTCTGTACCCTTTCTTTCACAACCAGGAACTTAATATCAATATGTTTTGACTTAGTTGAGCTCCGGTTGTTATTGGAATACATTACTACAGATTTATTATCACAATATAACCTTAGTGGTCTTTCCATATTTTCCAAAATACGCAGTCCCGTGACAAAATTTCGCAGCCATATTCCCTGATTCGATGCCTCATAGCAAGCTACAAATTCTGTTGTCATAGTGGAGGAAGCTACAAGTGTTTGTTTAACACTTTTCTATGATATAGCTCCTCCTGCTAACATATAAATGTAGCCTGATGTAGACTTTCTGCTATCTTGGCATCCAGCAAAATCAGAATCAGAGTACCCAATGACCTCCAGCTGTTCTGATTTTCTGTATGTGAGCATGTAATCTTTTGTTTTCTGAAGATACCTCATAACCCTTTTGACTGCTATCCAATGATCCATATCAGGGTTGCTTAAGTATCTGTCTAACATCCCAATAATGTACGCAATATCCCGACGCGTACATACCTGAGCATACATTAGACTTCCTACAGCCGAAGCATAAGGAATATTCTGCATTTCATGAATTTCAAGGTTACCTTTAGGGCACTGATTGAGACTAAATTTGTCTCCTTTAGCCATAGGGGTGTCTCCTGGTCTGCAGTCTTGCATGCCAAACCTTTTAAGTACCTTATCGATAAAGCTCTTTTGTGATAATCCAAGAATACCCCGAGAGCAATCTCGATGTATCTGGATCCCTAATATAAAAGAGGCGTCCCCAAGATCTTTCATCTCAAAATTCTTTGATAGAAATCTCTTGGTTTCGTGCAACATGCCTATATCATTAGTGGCAAGCAAGATGTCATCCACATACAGAACCAGAAAAATATACTTACTCCCACTGAACTTGTGATATACACAGTCATCAACAATGTTCATCTCAAAACCGAACGAGATAACTATTTGTTGAAACTTATGATACCATTGACGAGGAGCTTGCTTGAGTCCATAGATGGATTTCCTTAATTTGCAAACCATATTCTTTGGGTCTCCTGACACAAAGTTTTCTGGTTGCACCATATAAATCATCTCATCAATGTCTCCATTGAGAAATGCAGTCTTAACATCCATCTGATGTAACTCAAGATCATAATGAGCAACAAGTGCCATGATTATTCTGAAAGAGTCTTTCGATGAAACCGGAGAGAAAGTCTCTGTATAATCAATGCCTTCCTTTTGAGTATAGCCTTTAACCACAAGACGTGCCTTATACCTCTCCAAATTACCATTTGCATCCCGCTTGGTTTTAAAAATCCATTTACAACCAATTGGTTTTGCACCTTCTGGCAATGGGACAAGTTCCCAAATATTATTGTCTTGTATAGACTTGTACTCTTCATTCATGGCATCAATCCACTGCTAAGAGTTAGAACTTTTCATGGCCTGAGAGAAGTTGATTGTATCATCTTCCAACATTCCACTACTTTCCTCACGTTCTTGAAGAAATACAATATAATCATCCGAAATAGCATTTCTCCTTTCACTCGTGGATCTCCTTAATGGCACTGGTTCTTGAGGTTGTTGAGTTTGTTCTTCTGGAATAGGGAGTTATTCAACATTATCATCTTGAGCTTCCTGATTTACTTCTTGAGCAACAACAGGTGTAGTAACCTGAATATTGTCAAAAGTAACTGTATGGATTGGATCTGAAGCCAATTCCTCCTCAAAACTAATGTCTCTAACCTTATTTCTCCCCCCAAACTCAACATCCTCAAAGAATGTTGCTGTTCCCGTCTCAAAAATATCCCTTAGTGTAGGATCATAAAACTTATAGCCCCTAGAGCGTTAAGAGTACCCAATAAAGTAGCTGCTAACTGTTTTTAAGTCCAATTTCTTTTCATTTGGCCTGTAAGGCATTGCCTCAGTTGGACATCCCCAAATATGTAAATGCTTTAAACTGGGCTTTCGACTAGTCCAAAGCTGATAAGGTGTTTTAGCAACTGCTTTACTTGGTACTCTATTCAGAATGTAAGCTACTGTCTTTAGTGCTTCTCCCCAGAGAGACTCTGGTAAAGAAGAATGAGCAATCATACTTCTTACCATATCCTTAAGAGTCCTGTTTCGTCTTTCAGCTACACCATTCATGCTAGGTGAACCCGGCATGGTGTACTGTGGGACGATACCGTATTCCTCTAGGTATCTAGCAAATGGTCCTGGATGTTGTTCACCTGAACCATCATATCTACCGTAGTACTCACCACCACGATCAGATTTAACGATTTTAATTCTTCTGTTGAGTTGATTCTCAACTTCAGCTTTATAGGCTTTGAACATGTCCAGAGACTCAGATTTTTCATGAATAAGATATAGGTGCCCATAACGTGAGCAATCATCTATGAATGATATAAAATATTGTTGACCATTCCAGGATTCCGTAGGGAACGACCCACAAATATCCGTATGTATCAATTCTAAGACATCCGAAGATCTGTTGGCATCCAATCTCTTAACTTTGGTCTGTTTTCTTTTGATACATTCAACGCATACGTCGAAGTCCGAAAAATCGAGGGAATCCAAAATGCCATTAGACACAAGACGCTCAACTCTACCTTTTGAGATATGACCCAAGCGCTTATGCCATAATGTCGCCGAATTTTTCTTATTTAATTTACGCTTAGTACCACGTGATTCCACATGCAAGGATTCATTATAAGAAGTAATTGTATCGAGCAAATATAGGTTGTCATAAATACTCAAGTAACCAGTTCCCACAATATCTGAATTAAAAGATAAACTGAATTGACTGTTTCCAAATGAACAAGAATAACCTGATTTGTCCAATACAGAAACAAAAATTAAATTCCGTCTAAAAGACGGTACTACAAAAGTATCTTTCAAATCCAAATAAGAACCAGTTCCTAACAACAACCTAAAGTGCCCAATTGCTTCCACATCTACCGATTGTCCGTCGCCCACAAAGATGTGTCTTTCAACATCACTTGGCTTTCGGTAGCTCAAGTAACCCTACATAGAAACACTTATGTGAGTAGTAGCACCAGAGTCTAACCACCAAGTATTTCTAGGTACTGAAGCTAAATTAACCTCAGAACAGACCAAAGAAAGGAACGTACCCTTATTATCACGCCAGGCGTGATATTTTGTACAGTCCTTCTTTACATGTCCAGGCTTCTTACAGAAGAAACAACCCTGATTATCCTTATGTTGTTTCTTCTCAACTGGACCCTTAGCAGCTTCCTTATCATTCTTCCTTTTCTTGCCCTTATCCTTAGAGGCATAGGCCAAATGAGCACTTTCTGTCTTATCTTGCTTCAACCTGTCTTCTTCTTGCACACAGTATGAAATGAGCTCATTTAGAGTCCATTTCTCCTTTTGGCAGTTATAACTGACCTTAAACTGATTGAATTATGCAGGAAGAGACAACAAAACCAGATGCACCAATAACTCATCACAAAGATCGAGTTTATGTGCCTTAAGCTTTGAAGCAATATGAGACATTTCCATAATGTACTCCCTGATATTTCCTTTGCCCTTATACTTCATTGAAATCAAGAGAGCTAAGAGCGTGCTTGTTTCTATTCGTAAAACGCTTCTCAATTTCGGCAAGGAAATCTTTAGCCTTAGTAATCCCTTCGGATTCTATGCCCCTGAAGGCTTCCGGAACGCCGCGCTTAATGATCATAAGACTCATGCGATTTGAACGCTCCCATTTCTCATACTCCTTCTTTGCATTAGGAGTGTTATCCGCATTGAGAGGTTGGGGTTGTTCAGTTCTTAATGCATAGTCAAGATCCATGCAGCCAAGAACAATTAATATGTTCTCTTTCCAAACCTTGAAATTTGTCCCATTTAGCATGGGAATTGAGTTGATGTTAGCAGAAATTGTTGCAGGAGATGTATTAGCTGAAATAAAACAAAAATGCTCACATCAATAACCATAATTAGTAATCAATAAAATTCAAATAACGACGAATCCCATCCAAGATATCTGGCACAACATTAATATCAAGTCTTTGGACAGTAATATTATCTTGTAAGTGATACCTTGTTGTAATGATCAAACATTGACAATAACTCATGTCAAATAATGAAACTATCTTTGGATCGATTCATTATTCACATGTAAACCTTGTAATTGTCACACGCTTATCATCGCAGATGTGTATACAGTCTAAATAAACATTAACCTTCCTTTGGGCCGATTAAATATTTACACGAAAGCATACACACAAACATCTCACATTCCTCGTGAACAATCTACACAAGAGAGGTTACTTTGGCAACTTCTTGTTTCAATTAATCAATTGGAGTGAGAGACAACCTTAATACCTTAGTGTCATAATATTTGAATTAAATAATTGATTAAAAACCAAATTAAATTTAAATTAAATTAATTTAAATTTTCATAGTTTAAATAAGTCCCATAACTTAATTGAATAAATTAAGTATACCAAAATGGACCCATAATTTAATATGAGAAGCCGAGGCTTAACCATAGTGAACACGAAGTTCACTTGACTTCGAACGCGAGGTTCGTCGGTATTGAGTACGAGACTCACTTAAGCACGAACGCGAGGTTCGTCTGAAAATGAACGTGATGTTCGACTTGAGAACGAACGCGAGGTTCGTTTGAAAAATGAACGCGAGTTTCAACTGAAAATGAACGCAGGGTTCAACTTGAGAACGAACGCGAGGTTCGTTTGAATCGAGTGCGAGGCTCGCCTGAGAACGAACACGAGGTTCTACTTAAATTGAGCGCGAGGCTCACCTTAGAACTGAGCGTGAGGCTCACCTTAGAACGAACGCGAAGTTCGTTTAAATTGAGCGCGAGGCTCACCTTAGAACTGAGCGCGAGGCTCACCTTAGAACGAACGTGAGGTTCATTTGATTTGAGCGCGATGCTCACTTAAGAATGAACGCGAAGTTCGGTTAAATTTGAGCGCGATGCTCACTTGAGAACGAACGCGAAGTTCGGTTAAATTTGAGCGCGATGCTCACTTGAGAACGAACGCAAAGTTCGTTTGAAGCTTTCAGCTTCGCCAAAATTTTAGGTAACCACCTCCTTAATTCCCGCACGTTTTCACGCACGAACCCTTAGAGGGTTAAATCTGAAACCGCCGCCGTCGTTGCTCCTGCACCCAAAAGGTCGAAACCCTAGGGTTTCCTAACGTCGTCGTCACCGTCTGAGTCGAGGACGAGGCCGCCAGCGACACTTCGCCGGCGAGGAGCACGGGATCAACGACCAAAACACAATAGATCCAAACGAATTTCTCGATTCTATTTCAAAACAGATCCAGAATCGAAAAAAAAGAGTTTTCTTGATCCAGATCCAAGAAAAATCGAAGAAAAATCCAAAAAAGTAAAAAATACGTTACTGTTCATCCAAAAAAATACGTTACTGTTCATCCAAAAAAAAATACGTTACTGTTCATCCAAAAAAATGAATCCAAAACAATTAAGATCAAAAACCCTAATTTTAATCTTAATCTCTTAGAACAAATCAAGGTGGCTCTGATACCACTTGTTAGATCTGAATAATAAAACTTGAGATCTAAACCATAAAGCCATGATTAATTCAAAGAGATTTAGCAGAATCAAAAGAAAAGAGCGGAAGCTTATACCTAAATCAATAGATTAAACTTGAGATTGGATTTGGATCTTCTAACCTTAGGGTTTCTCTAGCCAAGTTTCTCTCTAGAAGGGGGTGAAGAGAATTAGAGAATGTAACCCTAGATTAGGGACCATAACCCCTTATTTATAGATGTTGTACATTTGCAATTTGGCCCCTCATCAAATCACAATTACAACCTGGCATCTGCACATATAACCCCATGATTATATTTAAATACCCATTAACCCAAATTGATTGATCACTTTAGTGGGTTATCCTGAATGATAGCAATACACACAGATTAATCATATGTGCCCACAAATAGATTTAATTAGATTTAAATCCAACAAGTTTTAGATGTTTTCATCATCTAGGACATATGCATTCATTCCCGTCATTTGGCATGTCTTTTCTCTTTCGTTCTCAATGTTGGACTTATTGGTGATTATACCCTTCGAGATGTACATGTTTCCTTTTTTTTCTCTCTTAATGCTTGATGCAAGTCACTTTCCTGATGACCCTTGGAGAAATCAGCTACGGATCAAATTGAAATGTTTGGACAATTTTACCTTGGACAAATTTTGAAAAACGACCGTATTTCGAATTTAATGAGCAAAAACGACCGCTTAACAGAAAAATTAGCAAAATCGACTTTTTTTGCACGGGAGTACTAGTCCCGTGCAAAAAAGGGCCGCTTTTCACCCGACGCTCATCTTCCCCCTTCCGCTCATTCCCTCTGGTTGTGACCAAAAAACCAGACCCCCACCCTCCTTCCCATAAAATCACTCCCTACCCCTCTCCATTCACAAAGCCAGTCTTTTCATACCCTCCCAATCACCCCCCCCCCTCAGACCCTCCCTAGCCCCCTCGCCCATTCACAGCCACCCTCTCCACCCTCCCCTCCCGGGCGGTCCTCAGCTCTCGCATGCGGAGAACTATTCTCAGGAACCCCAAGCGGAGCGCTCAAGATCGCTTCGTCGGCTGCTCAAGGTTGCGTGCTCGAGCCTCGCTTTGATGAGAGTCCTGATTTGCTGCAAGAAGTTACAGATTTGGGGTGGAAGAATCGACAGTCAGGGATGTGGGGAAGGGTCTGGGGAGAGGGGCGAGAGTGGAGGCTTGGGAGGATTTGGTTTGACGTTTGCGCGGAGTAGGTGAGGGGGGGCTTGTAGGGGAGCGGTTGGCTTGTTGAGGAGGAGGAAGGGACCCAGCGCCAACTGTTGAATGTTGAGAGGAGAGGAGCATGGGTTTTCATGGGTTTTGTTGGAGATCGGAGAGGGAGGGAGGAGAGGAGGAGGGAGGAGGCCATGGTCTTCTTGAAGGATGGGAAGGGCCGGGTTTGCATGGGCGTCGGCGCTGTTTGAAAATTCTGAGGAGTGAAGAGTGCTAGGGCGGGAGATGAGGTCGGGGTGAAGGCCCTTTTTTGAACGACTTAGTCCGTTGCCGCAAAAAGTCAGAATTTTGCTAATTTTTGTTTACAGCGGTCGTTTTTGCTCATCTCGAATACCGGGTCTTTTTAAATTTGTTCTTTTACTTTTAGGTTAGGGTTGATAGTTATTTTTTCTGTTACCTTAGTGTTCCTAGTTTTTGTTTTAATGCAACCATCTAAGTTTATTAGCTGATATCAGTTCGATTGGATTTTTCTAGCTTTTTGGTTCCCATTAGTATATATACTTTCTTCCGCCTTGATTTTGTAGTGCTTTGTCGGATTAAGGTTTACGTGTCATTGAGGACTTCATTTTGACTCAGTTAGTTGTACATTACTTGGTTTGGTGTTGTTTTGCTCTATTTCTTTGGAATAAACATTTGGTGTTTGTGACAAATATTTAATCCACATATACATAACGATATGTTTTATTGTAATTTGTTTATCTTTTATTTATTTTGTTATTTCGAGTGTTTAAGGAGATAGCCGGACTGGATCTTGTTGAGAATAGGGTTTGGATTGGTTGTGGTGTTAGAACCAAGTAAATTTCTAAGATAATATCTCAGAATCATAACCAGGAAAATCTTACAACACTCAAAGGATAGTTTCATTCCGTATGATTTTGGCTTTGGAGCTTTGAGTGGAACTTTCAAATTAAACTCTTATAGAGCTAGTAGGAATTTAAACTTTAAACTTAGCTTGCTCAATAATGTTATTTTGCTTGAAGAGAAATGAACCAAGGTAGTAAAATATATAGTCAAAGAAGAATCAATCTCAAATGGTAACATTTATGACCGTTGTGGCTCTCTTACTCTCATGAGAGTCAATATAGGTAATTTGCACCAAACTATCCAATACTTTCCATGGCTGCAAAGTTATAATGTCCATGGTTTGCTTGAATACCAAACTATGCAATCACAAGCTATTCTATCAATAGCCATGGTCAACAGATTTTTGTATTGATTCAGGTGTTGTATACTCAGGGATTAACTGAAATAAGTAAGAGACAGAGAGAATTAAATCTAATGGCTTCTCACAACCCTTAACTCTAAGCATAGATTAAGTAACAATATTCAAACGGTAAGATCTTGGACAATAGGGATTCTCTCAAAAGTTAAATTTGAAATTTTGTAGGAGGGAATCAAACCTGTCAAGAGTTACTGTATAATCTTAATTTAATGCATACATATATAATCACAGCCTATGATAGACCTCCTGCTAGCTTAACCTAGTCTTGAATTTTTAAACTAAACATTTCACAGTTCTTCTAAATCTCCCATTGACTTCTCTGTATCTTGATAATGTGTATATCAATGTAGTGTTCTTGACTTCTCTCTTGATGTTGTTTTGAATAATCATAATGAGCTTGAAGTCTTATATTCATCTAAATAATTGAGCCGAATATCTAAAACACTTAACAAAATTCATCAGTGATAATTTAGTTTATTAGTCAAAATAGGGGAAAGTTCTACTAGAAGGACATCTTGAGATTGGTCTCTATCATCTACCTCCTTCTAGTCTACCACCTCCTATGTTGCTCATGTTAGCAAATGCACATCCACTTCATCCTGGCATGCTTCTCTATATTATCCTACATTGAAAATTGTGCATCGTATATTATCTATGTTTAGTTTATCTACTATTAAGAGTCATAATTTGTTTGCTTGTTTTGCTTGTGTGAAAGTAAAGAGTCATAAACTTCCCTTTGATGTATCAAACTATGTTTTATTTACATCTTTAGATTTAATTTTTTTGGATGTTTGGGGACCCACTCTTATTGACTCTAACTCTGGTTATAGATATTATGTGGCATTTGTTAATGATTATAGTAAATTTACATGGTTATTTCCAATGCGCAATAAATCTAATGTGTTCGATCTTTTATGCTATTTTTTGTGGCATATGGAATGATTATTTAGTAAGAAAATTTGTATGATTCATTTTGATTGAAGTGGAGATATCAGTCTTTTGATCATGATCTTGATTCCCAAGGAATACTTCACCGTGTCTCATATTCTCATATTCCTAAACATAATGGAGCTACGAAGAAAAAAGCATCGCCACATCAAGATCACTCTTGCACTTCTTACGCTTACATTGGTGCCATCACATTCCTGAGATTGAGTAGTTCATACTTTCACATTATTAATTAATAGGCTTTCAACACCTCTTCTCAAAAATGACAATCATCTTCACAAACTCTTCAACACACCTGACTACAAGTTTCTCTACATCTATGGTAGTGCATGCTACCCTTGGTTACATTCTTACTTGAATCACAAAATTGACTATTGATCTCATCAATGTGTTTCATGGCTTATAGTACTAATCATCATGGTTATCGTTGCCTACATGTGCCACCATGTCATATATATGTATCTCAACAAGTTATTTTTGTTAAAAATTGCTTCCCTTTTGCAACTTCAGTTTCACAATCTCTATCACTTACAGTCACATCTTTTGATCCACTTCCAAGCATAGATATCCTTAGCTCTGGACCTAGAGCTCTGCTACTCATAGAACTATCAAAGCCAACTTAATGCTTAGCAACACCAACTACCAAGACACCAAGCACTCCTGTGCGAAGCTCGGTTGCACCCACTATTGAAGGCTCTTTCTCACCATTAGTCGATGATGACTTCTTGGTACTCTTTGTACTGTCAACCACATCTCCTTCTCACATGCCCTCAACAATGAATGCTACACCTCCTACCCCAAGCTAATAAATGACAACTTCACTTATCCTATCTGATATCCAAGACCTCTACTCTCTAGTTCTTCAAACCCGATCTTTGGCTAATATCTATGCTAACACAGAACCAATGTCAGCATCTTCTTTTGCAAATAAGACCACACTTGTTATTAATTATCGATAACTCTTCTTGCCACTACACCTCACGAGCACGCTTGCTTCACACAATCATCGTAGGACCTTCATGGTGAGTTGCAATGGCCTCTCAATTTTATTCTCTATTGCAAAATGGGGCATGGTCATTGATTTCTCATCAATCTTACTTTAATGCTATAGGTGTTTGATGGGGAAAAAATTAAAGAAGAAAATGGAGAATTGAATTTGTTTTATTCTCTCGAACAGACTTAATTAGAAAAAGAATAAATTACAATTTTCTCAATGCAAATTTCTCTCTAACTGGCTTAGAAAAAATAATTACAATATTCTCGATCGGCTTCCCGATTTACAAAAGAGAGAAAGATCGACGGAGACCCTTCCCTTTGTTTAACCTAGGTTCTTCTTGGTGTCGATGGAATGCCTCCCTCGAATGCTTGCGTGGAGTTTTCTTTCCGTTGACGATCCGAACACTTCACCTCGTGGAACATTGTCTTTGCCTCTTGACTCAAAGTCTTGGACAAACTTGCGTGGCAAGTTTAAAACTCTTAACGAGTTAGGGAACTCTGAGCAAGTTATAACTCTATGGAAGAGTTGATTTATTTAACCGAAAATTGGTTTGTAAGCTAAGGTTGATGAAAGTTCCAAGAACAACTCTGAGGGTCTGAACATTGCCGAGATCTTTCTTCTGCCAAGAAGCCTTGTGCCAATCTCCAAAAGATTGATCCGAAAAGATCCCTTCTCTTTTTTAGCTACCGAAAGAGGATCAATGGGATCTCCTGAACTCAGTTGAGTTTTCCGCCATTTATATGAGATTAAGGGGTGTAACCGCCCCCTTAATTCACTCCTAAGTGGGTGAGTGATCCGCTAAAATTATGGGAAAACAGTTTTAAAACCGTTCAGCTTGTCTTTGAACAAGTCAAACGAAAGAATTGCATTCTGGGCACGAATTCTGTGTTCTGGACCTAGGACGTAGAGTTGGGCTCTGCATTTTGAGTCTAAAAATGTAGCAATGAGCTCTACATTTTGAGTCTAGAACGCAGACATGAACTCTGTGTTTTGAGTTAGAAACACGACCATGAACTTTGCGTTTTGAGTCTGGAACATGGCCACGAGCTCTGTGTTTTGAGCCTAGAACACGACCACGAACTCAGCATTTTGAGTCTGGAACACGACCAAGAGCTCTACGGTTTTGTTCGCGGGAAAAATCGTGTCTTTCTTCATTATTGATTCCATTGCTATCTTTAAATAACAACTTTTTGAGTTACAAAGATCCGGTCTTTTTATAAGATCCGGTTACAACGAAATCAAAAATAAAGAAAAAGATTACAACTTTCTCCTTTTATCGAACAAATCACGAGCTCCTGTTTGCGGTCACTCGCTTTGTGGGTTCTTTGCCTGTGCCGGGGTTTATCCGTGGACCACCGCGAGATCTAGATCCGGTCGGATCTACGCAGTACGACGGGTATTATTTCACCAAGGAAATAATAGCCGGCGAGGATTAGTTCATCAAGGAAATATTCATCCAAATCTCGGGATCAAAGGCCAAGCTTTGATCCGGAGTATGCCTGCATAGATCTGAGATCCGGTCCTCTCAAACACCTGCCTTATTTGGCGTTGACGATCGCCGAGCACCAGATCTGGATGAACAAGTCCTCGAAGTCCCAAAGCTTGGATCTTTTTAAGTTCTGAGTCTTGAATCCAGCAGGGCTTCGCCTCTCCAAAATCCAACCTTTTCAAATGAACAACACATGGCCTATTTATACCTGATGGTCGCCAGATTGTTCGCGGGAAAAATCGTGTCTTTCTTTGTAATTGATTCCATTGTCATCTTAAATAACAGCTTTTTGAGTTACAAAGATCGCCCCCCATGGGTGGCTCGGCTTTGGCCGAGCCCCCCTTAGGCGTTTCTGTTTCGTCGTTTTGTCCGTTGTATCCGTTTTTCGGTTGACTTAGACTCTGACCTGGCAGTAAATCCGATTCCTATTTTGGCAGTAAATCCACTTCATGTTTTGGCAGTAAATCCACTTCTGAGTTCGAGTCCGAAACTGATCTTGATTCGGTCGTGATTCATCCGGGTGCGCTCTTGTTTAGATGACTCGTTGACTCCCCGAACCGTTGGCTTTATTCTGCACGCGAATGGATGTATTCCGTTGCTTGCGTGCGATTCGTCAACCTCGTCGCCTCGTTGGTTCGTCGGTTTGTATGCCTACAGGTTTGAACCTGGAACGCGGCCACGAGCCCTGCGTTTTGCTTTGAAGAGACCATCAACTTGTACACTCTTCTGTTAGAGCATTGTGAAGATGGTCATCTTGTAACCTTTGTCTTAGCTCCTTAAAAATATAAGAGTCGTTAGATTGTAACTCCTGATATTGATTGTGAAGGCTGTTGAATTAGAGCGTTCATCGGTTTATTATGAACGTTATCAGATTGTAACCTTCATCGATCTCTATAAAAGTTTTTAAATTGTTGCCTTCTAAAAGCCGTCAAATTGTAACTTCCATCATCGGTGTTTGATAAGGATCAGCTATCTGCAGTAATTTTTAGATAGCTTACAAAACTCACTCCAAAGTTTTCAAAAGTTCGTGGTTGTTTAGGATGAATTTTTAGAATACTTTGGACTTAAACTCTGATCGTGGAGCTGTTGACTCATTGTCATAAAGGAGTTGTTCTCTACACCCTCTTCGAAGGCATCTTGGTTGAAGGGATTTTCCACATAAGACCCGTGTGAGAATGAGATTTGAAGAGAAACTGTAGCGACGGTACAAACTACTCGTGAGCAGAAGCTCTCAAACATCATGTCACAGCTCACATCCATTCAACTGATGGGCCCGCAAACATTCATAGGATTTTTAGCAAACCCTCAGCCATCAATGAATTTAGTAAGCCTTTACCGACTACCGTTTGAGTCGGGCTAGCATATGGATTGTCTAAATCCGTTCTACATGTAACGTTGTGCTAAAAAAATAAACTCTCTTAGACTAAGTGCTATGATATCGAATAGATAGATTTTGTCAATTTCACGGGAATGGACTACCCGACAACATGTGTTAGACGTATGCTTATCTCTAATTAGGGATCGAGATAAAGTCTCCCATGCATGAAGTCATAGATTTTTTGTGCTACGATGTTGTGCTACGATGTTGAATACATAGACTTTGCCATTATTATGGGAATAGGCCACTCGGCAGCATGTGTTAGATGCAGACTTATCTCTAATTAGGGATGAAGATAAAGCCCCTATGCGTGTATGGCATGGATTGTAGTGTTATTAATAACAACCTGCTACGATATTGAATGCGTAGGCTTTTCTCATTTTCACGGGGAAAGACTAATCGACAACGCGTGTTAGGCAAACTTATCTCTAATTAGGGATCGAGATAATGTCTTACATGTGTGTAAGGTATGGATTCTGGTGTTATTAATAACAACCTGCTACGATATTGAATACGTAGGCTTTGTCGTTGTTTCTTCTTGTGTATTGTTTTTACTTGAAACACTAAAAGAAAGTTAAAATGCCAGAGGTGTAGTATTAACTTGGCATGAATTTTTACTTTAAGTGAAATTTAAAATTTTTCTTCATTATCACTAGGATAATTTCAGAAAATCTTTAATCCGTTAGGAATTTTATAATAAAAACTTACTATTTTTGTTAAAAAAGGATTAACAAGTTTATTGGAGGTTTTACTGTTAGAGGTGTGATGTTAACCTAACAGTATTTTATGGGCCTAACGCTCTATTGAAAGGAGTCGATAAGTTGATTTGGTCGTAAAAGGTGTAATGTTAACATGACGGGTTTGTGGACCTATCGCTCTATTAAAGAGAGTTAATAAGTTGATTGTCAGAGGTGTTTTGTTAACGTGATAAGATTGTGGACCTATTGCTCTATTAAAGAGAGTTGATAAGTTAAAAGTCAAAGGTGTTATGTTAACATGTCGTTATCAGAGGTGTAATATTAACATGATGAAATGATTAGTTATCAGAGGTGTGATATTAACATGACTGAATTTGTTACGACTGGAGTAACTTTATAGACTTATCATCCTATTGAAGAGGATTGATAAGTGGATTGGTTGTCAGAGGTGTGATGTTAACATGACAATAATTTATACTTGTGATTTAAACAAGATTTTGAAGACTTAGCTTCTTGCTGGGGAAGATTGCGATTTGAGCAATTTTGAGGACCTATCATCCTATTGACAAGAATTAATAAGTTGATTGTTAGAGGTGTATTGTTAACGTGACAAATTGGGAGTGATGCAAGTTGAATTCATACTCCATGGGGATGTAAATCGTCAGAAGTATAATGTTAACTAGACGATGTTTGTAGACCTGTCATCCTATTGAAGATGATTGACAGGAAGATTGGTTACTCTTAATCCAGTGGATTCCAAGCAACCAACCCCCAGTTTTGATTAAGACTTAGCAGGGGAGGAATTTTGCAGTTGACAGTGCTGTTTTGTTAAACATAACAACTTAGAAGATTTGTTACTCTTAATCCAAGAGGATTTCAAGTAACCAACCCACAGTCTTGATTAAGACTTAACAGGGGAAGAAAAAAGGGGTAGACATGACACATCGCTTTTGGGCCACTATCCATCAAGTTGGAATAAAGGTATATCACCTGGTAGGCCACTATCTGACGAGTTTGACTATCAAAGGTAACTGTTAACATAATAGTTTTGATGGACCCACCATTCTATTGAAGAGGATTGGGTTTAGTAGCTATAGTATATTCCCTTTCTAATTGGAAAGATTGGGCTTGGTCCTATTGCTCAAGTTGATCCTGTTTACTTTGTTCTTCAGCTTTGACCCTGATAATAATTTTTTAAGCCTACTCACCATGAGATATTAGTTATCTCTAGTAATGACATTCTGCAATACTTATTTGTGCTAGAAAGTTGGTCTGCAAGTTGTGTCGATAGGTCACCACTAGGGTAGACTGTCTCATTCCTGATGAACATCGAAGAGCCATGCTTCGGAACCTTTTGACGAAGGCTTTGACAGGCTCCCTCTTCTTCTGCTTAGTGGCGAGAAGGGTATGGATGGAGACTTCTATATCATCTTCAAATAATATTGACAGGAAGAGTCTCTCTAGATCCGTCCACTTTTAGATACATCCCGCAGGTAGTTTTATGAACTATTCAAAGGCAACCCCTTGAGGGTGCCAATGAACAAACGAACCAGTATAGCATCGTTCGATATCACATTCCCAGTCTGTGACTTGAAATGCTAGATATGTTGTTTCGGTGATCCCGTACCGTCAAAAACTCGTAGCATCGGGACTTCGAACTTTGGAGGATATGGGGTTGTATCTCATTCGACAGGATAGGGCCTAACAACTCCTTCATCTTAGAGCTCGCTTTAATTGGCGATGGCATTAAGACGAGCTTTCAATTTTTTTATTTTTGTAGACTGAAGATTCTGCTCGTTCTCTCTTTATTCATCATACGAAGATTTTAGGTTGTGGGCTTTGTAGGCGTATAAAACTGCTTATAGGTCCCTTAACACAACTCGGCACGGTGATTCGATAAACCAACGAACCATCGGGCGATATATCCAAGCATGGTCATTAGACCACAACACCGAAGCCAAGTGACACCCGACGAAGAAGATTAACGAGGCGATGAGGTTAACGAACCGCACGCAAACAACGGAATATATCCAATCGCGTACCCAATCAAGCTAACGGGTCAAGGAAGTAACGAGTTATTCAACCGTAGAGCCCACCACATCAAACAAGATCGGGAGCGGACTCGAACTCGAACACCAAAGCGCATTTACTGCCAAATCAGAATCCGGACTGCCTAATCAGAGTCCAGATCAACAAAAAAAGTTCGCATAAATCGCGAGACCGAAAAACGACAAAACAGCAAACACCCGAAGGGCTCGGCCAAAACCGAGCCCACTCCAGGGCTGGCGTCGGCCATATAGCCGAGCCACTAGGTGGCCTCACCGAGAGCCGACCTAGGAGTGGCTCGGTTCGTGGCCGATCCACCTCCTAGGTGGCTCGGTGGCCGAGCCACCTAGGTGGCCTACCGAGCCACCTAGGAGTGGCTCGGTGCCGAGCCACCACCTGGTGGCCAGGCCAAAACCGAGCCAACAGAGGTGGCTCGGCGAGGGCCAACCATGCGTGGCTCGGTAGGCCCGAGCACCTTAGGTGGCGGCCCGAGCCACCTCCTGGTGGCTCGGTGGCCGAGCCTCCTAGGTGGCCGAGCCACCTAGGTGGCCGAGCCTAGATCTAGGCCCAGATCTGGTTGTAAATGCCTATAAATAGGCTTGGTGGCTCATTGTTTTGGAGGTTGGATTTTTTGGAGGGGAAACTCTGCTGGATTAAAGACTCAAGACTAAAAAAAGGTTGGAGCTTTGGAGCTTTGAGGACTCGGACTTTTCAGATCTGGTTCTTGGCGATCATCCACGCCAAATAAGGTAGAAGTTCGAGAGAGATCAGATCTGAGATCTACACGGTCATCCTTCGGATCAAAACTTGGTTTTTGATCCCGAGAAGAGTATCGATTTCGCTTGGTCGATTTCGATTACTTAGGGCTATTATTTCCTTGGTGAAATAATACCCCCGGCTGTTATTTCCTTCGTGAAATAGAACCCGTCATACCGTGTAGATCCGATCGGATCAAGATCGCGCGGTAGTCCACTGATTAACCCCGGCGCAGGCAAAGAACCCGCACAAGCAAGAGACCGTAAAACAGGATCTTGCGATTTATTCGAGACCGTAAAACAGGATCTTGCGATTTATTCGAGAAAAGGAAAGTTGTAATCTTTTTTCTTTCTTTGATTTTGTTGTAACCGGATCTTATAAAAAGACCGGATCTTTTATAACCGATAAACTGTTGCTTAAGAAAACAATGACGTCAATGAAAATGATTTTCCCCGCGAACAATCTGGCGACCACAGTGGGAGCCACCGATCTCGCTGCCGAGATCGTTGCGTCGCAGCCGCGGATCTCAATCCCGGTCGAGGAGAAGGTCGAGTATGAATTCGACCAACAAAAGATCGAGTAGTATCTGTCATCCTCGTCCGGATCCACCTCCCCCCGCAAGTCCAAGAAGTTCTCCTCCAGGAGAAAAGTCCGTTGGTATGAAGAAGTGCAAAATGCCAACAAAGATCTCGCCCCAACTGATGCCAAAGTCGCATCGGGTGAAGCTCCACCGACCTCCAACCAGGTCAAATCTGTTCCTGCCAACGCCTCCGCCGTTGAAGGAGTAGTGACTCTTTCGAAGAGAGCCCGCCAGAGGCGACGTCAACGCCTGGCGAGGCAACTCGCAAAGGCGATGGAGTCCACTGACGGAATCCGCTATAACGCGGATCTGAAGAGCAGGAGAGGCAAGCAATGAATGACAGCTCTTCCAAGCCGCCAACGAATGAATGGATTCGTGTCAAGCGGAATCGTTCAACACTTGATGAGCGCATTCGTAAGCGCCGCGCACTGTCAGCGCAAGCACGGGCTCAAGTCCAGGAAGCCCGCAGAAGACTGCAGAAGGAAGTGGCCAAAAAGCCGCCACCAACCCGCCAAGTCTGGAGGCCAAAGTCTGAAGCGGCGATTCAGGCTAAAGAGCAACCTTCGCAGCCTTTAGCAAAAGTTCAACCTCCGGCGAACCACTCTTAATCGCTGATAATTCTCATGGCTACTTCGGGAGATCACGCAGAATTATCCCGAAGAAAGAAGTCAGTTTTGGAGCGCCTCGGTCCACTTCCCGATGGATGATGCAAAGCTCTAATTCAAGAACGTTTGGGCCCGATAAAGAAGCCCCGAACGACTCAACATGCTGGGGGTCGCCGCCACCCTCAACATGACAAAGAGATCAGGGCATCTAGGCGCACCAATTTGCGCATTGAAGTCCAGGAGCCCGCTGAGAACTCACGCCCAAAAAGGCATGTCTCGAGGCGCGTGACTCTTGAAAGGTTACTCTGATCGTCAAGCCGACGAGTTGTACTATCGTGATGGGAGTACGAGAAAAACAAGGAAGAGGAGTCCTCGAGGACTAGAAACTCAATGCTCCTGTTCCAAACTCATTCGGGCAGTATTGTCTGAGTGCAACTGCATCAAGACGGTCCCCGAAAGAATTTCGGTTTTCGAAAGGCTCAGCACCGAAACGCCAAAACCAAGGCCTAGGCGTTTCCGACAAAGAAGAAGGGTAGTCGAGGATGGAGAATTTCCGAGGGTCACCACGAATATGACCAGCAAAGGGACATCGACACAGGATAATCCCGAGTCGATTCCGGAAGTACCCCAGCGTGTAACCCGTCTGTAGTCCAGAGCCATCATACGAGCAACTTATGGTAGGATTCGGACAAGATTACCTTCAGAAGATGAAGAATCGGATGCCGGCTCTGCAGTTGCGTCAGATAATACGGTATCCAGCGAGGGACAACCCCGCGAGTCACTTATGATAAGTGCGGAACAAGTGGCCAAGATGCTCGAAGAAGCCATGGCTAAACAACAGGAGAGCTTCAGGTTCGAAATGCAGATGGCCATGCAGAACATGAGAGAAATGCATGACCAACAAATCCAAGCATTGACGATTGACGAACCAGCAAGGCGAACCAAGTCGTCGTAACCAGGTCAATCAAGAAGATGAGGACACGGGTGCAGATGAAGCTCATAATGCCAATAATCCTCCCGTCAATGCAGGGGGTGGTATCGAGAATGCTAGTCATAACGCCACACTTCCACCTCAGAATCGTGCTAACGAAAATACAGGTGAAAGTTTGAAGATTAAAAACCTCGAGAGCAAAATCAATACCATGATTTTCGCTCAAGAGATGAAGAAGACGGGTATTCCTTGTCCATACCCAAGAGAATAGGAATCAATCCCGTATCCGGTGAAGTTCAATCTAATTAACTTCACGCCATTTGATGGGGAGGGTTCACCCACTCAGCATTTGATTTACTTCAAATCACACCTAGGGGTTATCTCTGGTAATGAGCCTCTGATGGTACGGTCCTTCGTTGGCACTCTTCGTGGAGCCGCCTTCGATTGGTATCGCCGTCTCAAGCCCGGAAGCATCAACAGCTTGGACGACATGGAGACTAAATTCCTCACCGACTTCTTCGATGATGACACCGAGATATCCATCGGGTCGTTGCTTGACGAGAAACACGAAGACAGAGAATTAGTTGATACCTTCGTCAAAAGGTTCCGGAACAAGGCGATGAACTGTCGGGACCCGATCACTGAGGAGTTCATTCTCCAGACTTGCCACAACAACCTCGCATTGGACGTGTTGGAAGCAATGGGGACAGCACCATCCAAAACATGGAAGGATTTGAAGGTCCAAGGAGAGCAAGCCGAACGCTTCCTCCGAAGGAAGAAAGCCGAGAGGAGCCAACCGACGGCGAATCTTCCGAACTCAAACTTTGCCTCCCGTGGGAAGGGCAAAACACCTGCAGCTACTGGTGGCGCTAATCAAACGTCACAACAGTAATCCCGAAGGCAGCAAAACACTTCGGACCCGAAACTCTAAAAAGAGTATTCCTTCAAGGACGAAGACGTTCCAGCCATCTTCGAATCCCTCCTTGAAAACAACAAGATCAAGCTACCACCTATCATAAATCAGGAGGAAACTGACAATACTGTGGATCTGAAGTACTGTGCGTTCAACAGGAGGGTCTTTCATCCCACCAAGGATTGCTTCGCTCTCAAGAATAGCATCCAAACATTGGTTGAAGCCGACGTCATAACGCTAGGGTAAGCCAATTGAGAATGGCAAGACTCAGACAAGTATAAGAGTATAAACAGCTTCTCAATCCTCCGACCGGTATAAGAGGTTAAACTGCTCCCTGATACTCCAACATGTATATAAGTCTAAACTATTTCATTTCTTTCACGGGAAGTTCCTGGAGAATTTTTATATGTAATATTCTTAAGGATAACCCGGTCATGTAACTGAGTACAATGTCGGACCCAGTTCCACAAGGGAAGCTGGGGGTGGATTATTCATGTATCGGGAAGTTCCCGAAAGAATACCACGGGTGATATTCTTAGGGATAACCCAATCACTATAAAAGTGATAAGTAAAACATCCACATTTAAACTCTAAATGTCGGAATGTTTTCCATTATTGTTATCAAATTCACTAATTCTCATGAGTTATCTTGTTGAGACGAGATTCGATCCTTTTGACAGATTAATCTTTCCTCACAAAAATCCCCCACTGATCAAGTCAATTGACGGTGGGTCCACTAAATTTTCTGTCCGCCAATTCATGGCAATTTCCAAAGCTTGACGTGTTAAGTCCTGATTACTTAACGTCAAAACCCTTCATCGAGTGGCCAGTACAAACCAGTATTTCTACTGCTACTTGTATTCCACTCCCTTTGCTTTCAGGTCAAACCTATAAAAGTTAGGGCCACAACCAAAATCCCCTCTCGATTCCTTCAATGAACGAGAGGCCCATAAATTGAGCGATCAAACCTTCCTACAGTTAGGATCGTCTTAAACCTCCCATTCGGTCAAACCTTCCTACAGTTAGGACCAAAACCAAAATCCCCTCTCGATTCCTCCAATGAACGAGAGGTCCACTTTCAAATCGAGTGATCAAACCTTCCTATAGTTAGGATCACCTCAAACTCCCGCTTGGTCAAACCTTCCTACAGTTAGGGCCAAAACCACAATTCACTCTCGATAAACGATGAATTCACCTTTAATTCGGTAATCCAACCTTCCGACAGTTAGGATTATCTAAATCTTTTCGATTCTCGGAGTGAAGATCCCACTCTTAGTTTCACCTTTCCGGATTCTGGGGGTGGAGATCCCACCTTGAGTCTCCTTTCCAGCTGAAGATAGAATATAAAATTCTTCTTCTTCAGTGTCGGGAGAGAGAATATAAAATTCTTCCTCTTCCATTTCGGGTTCGTCTTTGCCCCAAGAGAAGACACCACCTTTTTTCAACTCCCAAAATCTGTCGGGAGATAGAATATAAAATTCTTCCTCTCCCATTTCGGGTTCGTCTTTGCCCCAAGAGAAGACACCACCTTTTTCAACTCCCAAAATCTGTGCCGCATAGGTATGGGGAATTTATCCCGAATCCTAAGTAGGGATAAGTCAACGCCTAACACGCGTTGCCGGTTTAGTCTTTCACCGATTGAAGAAGACACCAGAATTCTAGTCTAGGAAGTTTATCCCGAATCCTAAGCAGGGATAAGTCTGCGCCTAACACGCGCTGCCGGTTTAGTCTTTCTCCGTAGAAAAAGACACCAGAGTTTGATTCTGGGGTATCCTATCCTGAAACCTGAGAAGGGATAAGTCTGCGCTTAACCCGCGCTGCCGGTTAGTTCTTAACCGTTAAAAAGAACACCCGTCCACATATTCAACATTGTAGCAGGTTGTTATTAATAACACCAAAATCCATGCCTTACACACGTGGGGAATTTCATCCTAAATCCTAAGAAAGGATATGCCGACGCCTAATACGCGTCGCCGGTTTAGTCTTTTTCCGTACAAAAAGACACCAGAGTTTGATTCTGGCGTATTTTATCCCGAAGCCTAAGTAGGGATAAGTCAGTGTCTAATACACATTGCCGGGTACCCTATTCCCGTAACAATGGTGAAGTCTACGTATTCGAAGTCGTAGCGGCGAGTCTAAGAGAATTCACTCTCTTAGCACAACGTTACATGCGGAACGGATTTAGACAATCCGCATGCTAGCCCGACTCAAACGGTAGTCGGTAAAGGCTAATCAAATCCGTTGAAGGCTGGGGGTTAGCCAAAAATCCTAAAGTCAACACCTAACACGTGTCGCCGGGTAGCCTATTCCCGTAACAAATGGTAAAGCCTATGTATTCAACATCATAGCACAAAGTCTCAGAGAATTCACTCTCTTAGCACAACGTTACATGCAGAACGGATTTAGACAATCCGCATGCTAGCCCGATTCAAACGGTAGTCGGTAAAGGCTTATCAAACCCGTTGATGGCTGAGAATTTGCCAAAAATTCTATAAATGCGAGTCATTGACGCATCAACTTTATGAGTTGGTCTCGTGACTTGGGCATCCAACAACTTCGGGATAATATCCACATATGCAGACGAAACGACTGTAATAGGTGGTCCTGCAGCCCCAAATTTGAGACCGCCACGTTCCAATTCCTTAAGAGCTTAAACTGTGTAGACTCCAGCAGACGTATGAGTATAAACTGTGTCAAACACTGGACAACGCGTCACAATGAAGCTCAAACGCCGGACAACGCGTTGCAAATGAAGACTCAACGCCAACAATCGATGGTCGGTTCTATGTTGAAACAGCAAACACGAGCTAAAAATCAGAAAATCAGGAATTGACTTCAAGTTCAAAATTCCGACAATGGTCAGACAATAAATGCAGCACCGGAACCCTTGCAGACATTCGACAAAGCACGGAATAGCCTGGAGGATTGAAGGAATCAAGAATAGAAGCCATTCCAAAGTCCCGTCATACGGATTGAAGGTTGGAACAATCATATCCAAAGTATTCCAGACTCTTCTATAAAAGAATGAGACTGAAATACTTTGGAGGGGGTATCTGTAGGCGTATAAAACTGCTTATAGGTCCCTTAACATAGCTCGGTATGGTGATTCGACAAACAACGAACCATCGGGCGATATATCCAAGCATGGTCGTTAGACCACAACACCGAAGCCAAGTGACACGCGACGAAGCGGATTAACGAGGCGACGAGGTTAACGAACCGCACGTAAACAACGGAATACATCCAATCACGTGCCCAATCAAGCTAACGGGTCGAGGAAGCAACGAGTTATTCAACCGTAGAGCCCACCACATCAAACAAGATCGGGAGCGGACTCGAACTCGAACACCAAAGCGGATTTACTGCCAAATCAGGATCCGGACTGCCAAATCAGAGTCCAGATCAACACTAAAAGTTTGGATAAACCGCGAGACCGAAAAACGACAAAACGGAAAACACTCGGAGGGCTCGGCCAAAACCGAGCCACTCAGGTGGCTCGGCCAAAGCCGAGCCACCTAGGTGGCTCACCGAGCCACCTAGGAGTGGCTCGGTGGCCGAGCCACCTCTTGGTGGCTCGGTGCCTCGGCCACCTGGGCAAGCCCAGATCTGCGGCCCAGATCTGAGCCCAGCAATCTGGTTGCTAAATGGCTATAAAATAGGCTTTGGTGGGTCATTGTTTTGGAGGTTGCGATTTTTTGGGAGGGGAAACTCTGCCGGATCAAGAGCTAAACCTCGGAGTTTTGGAGCTTGGAAGACTCGGGCTTTTCAGAACTGGTTCTCGGCGGTCATCCACGCCAAATAAGGCAGGAGTTCGAGAGAGATCAGATCTGAGATCTACACGGTCATCCTCCGGATCAAAACTTGGTTTTTGATCCCGAGAAGAGTATCGATTTCGCTTGGTCGATTTCGATTACTTGGGGCTATTATTTCCTTGGTGAAATAATACCCCCGGCTGTTATTTCCTTCGTAAAATAGCACCCATCATACCATGTAGATCCGACCGGATCAAGATCACGCGGTAGTCCACGGATTAACCCCGGCGCAGGCAAAGAACCCACACAAGCAAGAGACCGCAAAACAGGATCTTGCGATTTGTTCAAGAAAAGGAAAGTTGTAATATTTTTTCTTTCTTTGATTTTGTTATAACCGGATCTTATAAAAAGGCCGGATCTTTTGTAACCGATAAACTGTTGCTTAAGAAAACAATGACGTCAATGAAAACGATTTTCCCCGCGAACAGGCTTCTTGGTTAGAAGCAACATCATCAACCACTTTTTCCTTCTCTTTACTTGTGTGAGGTCGGGATGAAGACGATTTTCCTCTCCGGGAAGATTCTTGCCTGGGTGATGAATCTGTCTTCTGAGATTTGGCCTTGTCTTGGATGATTTGAGTCATTAGTGCTAGGAGTTCATTGATGGCCTCCTGCTGAGATTAGATTTTGGCTTGCTGTTCATCAAGTATTTTCACAAAATCATTATGGTTTCCCACCATATAACTAGGGATCTCATGTTCTTCGAATGAACTAGAGGATTGAGATTCTGCGATGGCTGAATGTTCATCATCGGCCCAATTCGTTTACCACACTAGGATTATCCCCTAATAGCCGTGTGCATGATGCTCCTCTATCACATGAAGTCGATTCCACCACAACACGTCGAATCTCCTCCAAATCTCCTTGATGTGCTTCAGAAAGTTTCCAAATTTTGTAAGCACTATCAAAATGATCAAGTTCGTTAGAAATACATGGTTCAAAAGCATTATGCAAGAATTCTAACATTAACTTGTTCATTGTAAACATTTTCTTATCATGATTTCTCCACTTGGATTTCTCTAATGTAAGCACAATATAAGCACAATCAATAACTTCTCATAGGTCCATATTTCTAGATTAAACAAATATTTTAAATCTAGAGCACCATTGAGCATAGGGAAATTTCTATATTTTGGAGCAATATTTGGATCATAGCCTAAACGAAATGCTTCCATATTCATGATATATATTTGATTATATGCAAACAAGATACAAATGCAATCAAAACTAGATTAACACAAAACATAACTTCGATGTTTAACTCAAGGTGATTAAACCTTAAATCAAAGAGCACCAAACTCTAATACCAATTGAAAGCACCCTAATGCCATTAGGAAAGAACCCTAGAGGGGGGTGAATATGATTTATGCTAATCTAATCCGATTTAATACCAATTTAAAACTTACTAACAAATATATCCTAGCAAATGAGATATGAACAATATATGTATGCAAGGATAAGTGATATACACAAGGATAAATAAAATAAATAAGATAGTGGACGATATAAATAATGAGCAATAGACAATGGCGATATAAGATATGAATATAAAAATAAGTGCGCCAAAGCAATCACAAACAAACGATATGTTCATGGAGTTCGGTCCCCACGACCTATGTCTCCGCTCCTCACTGTTGGCCTCTTTGTTTTGATGATGTTTAACAAATAATTTATCACTAATGTTGTTTGTCTAGTATTTGTATATTTCTATTTATTATAGACAAATAATGGGTTGGAGGATGGATGGAATCGAGCCTTCACGATCATATCCAATAGAGATATGCAGAATTGTGCTATGAAGACTTGCAATTCACGTTGAAGATCTAAGTTCAAGATTCATCTGCAAGTGTACCAAGTTAATCTTATTGAAGATCAAGATCAAGCTTGGGTATATTTAGTTTTAGGTTTATATTATGTGTGTTAGTACTTTAAGCTCAATCATATACACACATACACGCTTTGGTTTCTATGTATATTTAGTTATATATATACATACATAGTTTTTAGTTTTCAAGTTTTAATATGAAATAATTGAATATAATTAGAAAACATATTTTTGTTTCATACTTACATGCATATATATGATTTCATCAATATCAATTTTATTTAGTTCAATGAAATCATGTTTTAGTGCATTATATGTGTATTTTGATAAAATACTACATTCATTATTTATAGACTTCATAACAATAGTTTACATCTTTCTTCAAGTCTATAAAATCATTTTTTATTATTTCAAAACATGGTTAAGCTAAAATGTTAAAACTCATATGTTCACATTTTTATATTTTGGACTATTTTGCAAAATAATGTTTTGGACTATTTGTAGCATGTGTATTATCATGTCTATAATCATATCCCAAAGTTTTATATTTTTTTGGAATTTGTTTGATATTTTTAAACAGGGTTTTAAAATCAGAAAACTATTTCAAACCTGTCATTTTTCATATATCAGTTTACGGTCGACCGTCACGATCGACCGCCACGGTCGACTGCCTTGAGTCCAGAGACTCAGATGTTTTTTTGATGGCTCACGGTCGACCGTGACGGTCGATCGGATGCAGTCCAGAGAGTTTCACGGTCGACCGCCACGGTTGACCGTCTGTCCTGTTCGCGGTCGACCGCGCATTTCCTACGGTCGACCGCCGATCTGTCAATCAGGTTCCAACGGTTCTTTTCTCGAGCTGTTTTCCTTGGGCTTTTTAGTTATTTCTTTTGGGTTTTTGGCTGAGGTTTTGGGAGGCTATATATACCCCCCTTGCTCTCATCTTTCAGTAGTATCAAAGAAATGTTTTAACAAAGTTTTAACAAGGGTTTAATTGTTGTTTAAGTTTGTTTAAGAAGCTTTTAAGCATTTGAGAGTTTGAGTTTGTGAAATCAATTTCACAAGAGCTTGAGTAGATCGTCTATTGGTGTTTGGGCATCCAACTACTCTCACTCGATCTCTTGATCTATTGAGAAGTTTTCTAAACTCTATTTCTAGCTCTTTTTATATATTTGATTAACATTGTTATTAAGCTAGAACTATATTGAGTTTAGTTTTGATTTATATCTCTTTGTTCACACACAACCTATTGAGCTTATTGTATTTATATTCATAGTATAATTAGGTTGTGGGATTGTGTAACAATTGAGAGTGAGCTTACATTGTGTTCTCATCTATATTAGAGAACAAATCATTTATTGTATTGTGCTTATTGTGAGATTCACTTTGTATTACACTAGTACACCGAGAGGAGTGTGTGGTGAGAGATGGGGTTGCTTCCAAGAGGAGTGGCATCGGTTGACGAACCTAGGAAGAGATTGTATCCGAGCACTTGAGGAAGGACACAGAGTGTGTGACGCCCCTGGGTTCACACAAGGCTGTAGTCCAAGGTGAAACCAAGAAGGTCAAACCTGCCATGCACCACACCGTGCAATAACATGTTTCACCATCATAATTACAACCTCTGTAGTAGAGTTAGTAAAAGGTGTAGGTACAAAAGCAAAAAACATGCAATACAAGAATCAACAGATGAAATAATAGAGATCAAATTAATATTCCATCATCTAGCATACTGAAGTACAAGTCAATGTCTGAAATAAATAAACTGAAGTACTCAACAAGTCTCAAATACAAAATCTCTAACAAGAGGAAATAAGGCACATAGCCTTTACAACTTCTAGAATAAAACTCTCAAATGTCTAAACAAAAGTCTACAGTGGAGCTCAAAAGAAAATATAACTAAATAGACAGCTGGCGCTAAAATGCATCGCCATCAACCTGCGACTCTTCGGGCTCCTGGCTTATTACCTGAAAAGGAGAGGGACAACGAGCGTCAAAGTGCTAGCGAGCAACATCACAACCAACCCCAAGGGAAAAGGGCTCGTTGTTATATATATATATATATGAAATCACTGATCCTATTTAGGTCATTACAACGTGAGCATAAGTACGTCGAGTAAAATAATCCAAACAAGGAAACCCTCATGTATATACCATGTAGCTCAAATTGTAATTACCTATGTATAAGAGGATTTTAATATTTAGGAAATTACAACACGAGCATAGGTACGTCGAGCGAAATAATCCAAACAAGGAAACACACGAGCATAGGTACGTCGAGCGAAATAATCCAAACAAGGAAACCCTCATGTATATACCTTATATCTCCAATTGTAAAAAATAATCCAAACAAGGAAACCCTCATGTATATACCTTATATCTCCAATTGTAAATCCCTAAATACCAAACCCAAAATCTAATACAAGAACAATAATAAAAGAAGACAAACTCATCTTAGAACTTAATTACGGTGTCATATCACAACTCATAAAAGTGTCATGTCCAGTCTATACCAGTATAAATGTCAACTCAAGGTCTAAACTGATGTCCAACACATGGACAAATAGGTAAATGTCCAACACGAGGACTGAAAGGGATTATAGTCTAACACGAGGACTTCAATTGATTATAGTCCAACACGAGGACTGAACAAACTGTGCAAATATCGATGAGATAGATGGAAAGATATACCTATACAAATTTCACACATGCCTCAGTGTGTGAACTTAAACTCGTGTTCGCATGTCATCTCACATGTAAAGATACAAGTTAAACAATAATTTCTAATACCCATTATTCGAGACGACTCCTCATTCATATTAAAGCATGCAACATCAATAAAAAAGCATAAACAGTTTCAGTTAAACTAAAACAACCCAAACAGATCCAAAACTAAGGAAAACTGGAAAATTCCTCATCAGTCGACTCATGAGTCAACTGTGATTGGTCGACTCATTGGTCGACTAGACAAAACACAAAACTAAAATTTTCCCATCAGTCGACTCATAAGTCGACTCATTGGTCGACTGAGCAGAAAATCCCCAGTTTTCTGCTTACGATGATTATCTGCAAAATTGATAAATTAAAGTTCTTTTTGTCATAACAAGCAACATATTTCTAATTCTAACACATATGTATCAACAGAAACAAGAGATTTGCATGTAATATCTTACATTAAAACCCTAAATATATTTATACATGTTTAAAAACGTATTGAAAACATTAAATCACATGAAACCCATGTTTAAAACTAATTCCAGATCTGGATCTACATTACAAAAATGTTGGTGAGCTTTTTACTAACTGAAAAGTATAGATCTTGCAGCTTATAATGTAAAGCATCTATTTTTATGCACAAAATACGTTTTAGGCTCAAAAATCCGATATAAAAACTCAAAGAAACTATACAAACAGTGGGTGAGGGCTGAGCGAGATGTTACTCGCCTTTGATATGCTAGAACAACTCCTGAATCTGAGAGAGGATGATTCCCTTCGCTGCACCTCGCCAAAACCCGCTAAAATCCTCCGAAAATCCCCCAAAAGCATCAAAAACGAACTAGGGTTTGAGAGGAGAGAGGGGCTAGGGTTTTTCTCTGGGATCTGATGAGTTTTGGGGTTGGTTTCGGGTAGGAGAGATTTTATGTAAGCGGTCAAACCCGAAACAAAACCAAACCAAACCCGCAAAAGAAAAGAAAAACTGGAAATCAGCCCGTCAATCGACTCATCAGTCGACTCATAAGTCAACTCATAAGTCGACTGAGCAGACATTTCCTAGATCCGTGCATGTTTTGCTAAACTGTCAAAACAAATGCACAAAACTCTATATAATTACACTAATACTTCTCTACTAACTTGTTATCAAGTATATCCATGACCTCAAGTCATTTACCACAAAAGAATTATTTATCACTAATGATTCATATATATATATAACAAAAAATACGAGGTTTTACATTCTTCCCCCCTTAAAAGAATTTCGTCCTCGAAATTCAGAAATCATACTCAAACAAATAATTTTACTCTAGACAAGCATATAGCGGTGTATTTATATTTAACAATCCAGGATGACTATATTCCCACTCAACCCTTAATCAAATGGAACTAGTACGTCGGGCAAAAAATCCAAACAAGGAACCCCCCCATATATATACCATGTGTTCCAAAAGATTAAGAATTGAGCGGAAATATTCTCATTCTAGTGTTAAATCTAAATATAGTCACAAAAAATAAATCAATCCACTTCCTCAATAAATGTAGGAAGTATTGCTACATAGTATCTTCGCGCTCTCAAAAATCATCTTTGATGTCTACACTTAACCATCAAAAATGTAAATACCCCCACTTAACCCCTAACTAAATGGAACAAGTACATCGAGCAAAAAATCCAAATAAGGAACCCCTCATATATATACCACATGTTCCGAGTACTTAGGAGATAAGTGGTAATACCCTCATTTTAGTGTTAAGTGTAAACGTCGCCATAATTGAATTTATAAGCCCTATATAAGTCATACCAAAAAGATTTAGTTTACCTGCTCAAACATGTGTGGATAGTCACAACGCATGTCCTCTTCGTGCTCCCAAGAAATCTCCTCAACGCCTCTTCGGCTCCACTGAATTTTCACCAAAGGAATTACCTTGTTTCTGAGTCTCTTGTCCTCTCTGGAAAGTATACAAACTGGAATCTCAATAGTAATCAAATCCTCCTGAAGCTCTATCTTTGGTGCATCCAATACTCTCTGTTGCTCTTCATCATGTAAGTGCTTCTTGAGCATAAAAATATGAAATACATTGTGTATACTAGACATAGATGCTAGAAGATCTAGTCTGTATGACATAATTCTAATGCGCTCCAAAATCTAGAAGGGTCCAATATACCTCGGTGCAAGTTTTCCCCGACTTCCAAATCGCTGAACACCTTTCATAGGCGATACCTTCAACATAACTGCATCTCCAACCTGAAACTCCAAGGGTTTTCGTCTCTTATCTGCATAGCTCTTCTGCCAACTCTAGGTGGCTAAAATCCTCTCTCTGATCAATGCTACCTTCTCAGTAGTCTACCTCACAAGCTCTGGTCCAAGCATTAAGCTATCCTCCGGCTCTGCCCAACATATCGGTGATCTACAAGGTCTCCCGTACAATGCCTCATATTGGGCCATATCGATCGTCACTTGATAACTATTGTTATAAGCGAACTCTATCAGTGGAATATGCTCCTCCCAGCTACCCTAAAAGTTAATGATACAAGCCTGTAACATATCCTCCAACACCTGATTCACCCTCTTCGTCTGACCATCCGTCTGCGGGTGGAAAACACTACTGTAAGATAGTCTGCTGCCGAACGAATCCTGGAAACTCTTCCAAAAATGTGAAGTGAACACTAAACCTCAATCCGACACAATCATATCTGAAACTCCATGAAGTCGGACCATCTCCCGAATAAATATCCTCGCATACGCCTCAGCTATATATGTAGTCTTCACTAGAATAAAATGCGCTGACTTCGTCAACCGGTCCATAATCACCCAAACTGAATCGTTTTCCTTCTTCGACTTTGGGAATCCTACAATAAAGTCCATAGAAATATCCGCCCACTTCCACTATGGGATGGGTAAAGGCTGAAGTGTTCCTGCCGGTCTCTGATGCTCTCCCTTCACCTGCTGACAGGTAAAACACTTAGCCATATAGTCTGCAATCTCTCTACACATACCACTCCACTAAAAGCGTCTCTTCAAGTCCTTGTACATCTTAGTGGTCCCTGGATGTACAGTGTACCTAGTACGATGTACCTCATCAAATAACTCTCTCTTCAGCTCAGTACAGGATGGCATAACCAGCCTACCCTTCACCAGTAGACCTCCATCTGCTCCAATGATCCAATCAGCCTTAGGCTCTTTGGAAATCTCCGCCTTTCGGATTTGAATCCAAGAGTCTTCCAGCTGAGCTCTGACTACTCTAGTACTCCAAGATGGCTGAACTAACACAACTCCTAAAAACGCACTGGTTTCACCTATCTCAGGTTTAAAATCAAACCGGCTAAGAGTAAGAAGGTCTCTATATAATGAACACCTCAAAGCTGAAACCCGATGTCGACGCTTCCTACTCAAAGCATTTGCTACGACATTCGCCTTCCCCGGATGATATTGAATTGTGAACTTATAGTCCTTGATAAACTCAATCCATTTTCTTTGTCTCTGGTTGAGTTCCTTCTGAGAGAAAAGATACTTCAGACTCTGGTGGTCTGTGAACAGCTTAAACTGTACTCCATACAAGTAGTGTCACCATGACTTCAATGCAAATACTACTACTGCTAACTCCAAATCATGAGTGGGATAGTTCTGCTCATGGACCCTCAACTACCGTGAGATATATGCTACTACCCGCTGAGTCTGCATCAAGACGCCTCCTAATCCTGCCAATGATGCATCTGTTAGACGACAAACGTCCTGTCGCTGTTCGGAATAGTCAAAACTGGTGCTGAAGTCAACTTAGTCTTCAAGATATCAAAGGCCTTCTGGCACTCCATACTCCAAATGAACTGTACACCCTTTTTCGTAAGGCATGTAAGTGGCATAGAAATCTTCGAGAAGTCCTGGATGAACTTCCTATAATAAACGGCTAAGCCCAAGAAGCTACGAATCTCTATCACCGTCTTCGGTGGTTCCCAATCAAGAACTGCTGTAACCTTAGTCGGATCCACTGCTATGCCCTCTCTACTAATGACGTGGCCAAGAAATCTGACTTCTGAAAGCCAAAATTCATGAGTGGGATAGTTCTGCTCATGCACCCTCAACTGTCATAATATATACGCTACGACTCTCTAAGCCTGCATTAATACACCTCCTAAGCCTGCCAACAATGCATCTGTGTAGACGACGAACGTCCTGTCGCTGCTCGGAATAGTCAAAACTGGTGCTGAAGTCAACTTAGTCTTCAAGATATCAAAGGCCTTCTGGCACTCCATACTCCAAATGAACTGTACACCCTTTTTCGTAAGGCATGTAAGTGGCATAGAAATCTTCGAGAAGTCCTGGATGAACTTCCTATAATAAACGGCTAAGCCCAAGAAGCTACGAATCTCTATCACCGTCTTCGGTGGTTCCCAATCAAGAACTGCTGTAACCTTAGTCGGATCCACTGCTATGCCCTCTCTACTAATGACGTGGCCAAGAAATCTGACTTCTGAAAGCCAAAATTCACACTTGCTAAACTTGTCATATAACTGATGCTCCTGCAGAGTCCTCAAAGCTAACCGTAGGTGCTGCTCGTATTCTGCCTCCGATCTCGAATAAATGAGAATATCATCGATAAAAACAATCACAAACTAATCCAAGAAGGGACGAAAAACCTGGTTCATCAAATCCATTAATACCACGGGTGCATTGGTCAACCCAAATAGCATGACCATGAACTCGAATGATCCATATCGAGTAAGAAAAGCGGTCTTGGGAATATCCATCTCCCAAACCCGCAACTGATGATAACCAGATCGAAGATCAATCTTTGAGAAATATTACGCTCCCTGTAACTGATCGAACAAGTCATCAATCCTAGGTAATGGGTACCTATTCCGGATAGTGATCTTGTTCAACTCTCTGTAATCAATGCACAATCTCATACTGCCGTCCTTCTTCTTCACAAAGAGAACTGGCGCGCCCCACGGAGAATGACTCCGACGAATAAATCCTTGAACTAACAACTCGTTCAACTGGGTCTGAAGCTCCATCATCTCAGCTGGTGCTATGTGATAGGGTGCGTGGGATATCGGGGCTATGCCCGGCTGTAACTCAATACAAAACTCGACCTCTTTCACAGGAGGTAACCCAGGTATGTCCTGAAAGCATCCTGATACTCTGAGACAACTTTAGTCTCCAACAAATCAGCACCCTGATCCCGTCGCATCACCTCCTTGATGTACGCTAAAAATGACTCCGCAAAACGGTTGCCCTAAGAGGTTACCACAATCATCTTGGACCCATCGGACGCCCGAAAATTGACTGTCTTCGCAAAGCAGTCAATACTAACATGGTAGGAAAATAACCAATTCATACCAAGGAGGACATCAAACTCGGACATAAGCAACACTATCAAATCAACGACGAACTCTGACTCATCTACACTGATAGTACACCTCCTACAAACACTCTCCAGAAGCGATATATCACCTAAAGGGGTGGAAACTGATAAAGGGGTGACTAATGCCTGAGCTACGAGCTAGACTCTAGTCATAAAATCATACGAAATGAAGGAATGTGAAGCTCCCGAATCGAAGAGAATATGAGCGGAAAAATAATTCACAAGGAACGTACCCTCCACTACTGCTCCG
>NC_033795.1:68303072-68328328 GCF_001876935.1 Asparagus officinalis | reverse complement strand
GGTCGACCGCGCCGGTCGACCGATGAAGTCTCTGTTTGTTTTTACTTGTTTTCAAACCTGCCTCCGGTCAACCGAATTTTCGGTCGGTCGACCGAACCATTTTTCCGGTCGACCGAACCAGTTTTTTGGTCGACCGAAAATCCCTTCGGTCAGCCGTGACTTTTTTCAAACGGTCATTTGCCTAGAACACTGTGCTTTCACTTATTAGTGTTTGGCACAGTCTGAGGTAAGGGTCTGAAAAGGAGATTAGTTTCTTAACTGGGAAGATTGGGTTTAGTTTTTAAATTGATTAATCTCTTCTATTTAAACCCCAGACTTCTTCTTCTTCCTTGCCCTAACGTTTTGCAAAAACCAGAGAGACTGCTGTCTTCCTGAGAGAATTTTCAAATCTGTTTTCTCTGTGGTTTTTGTGTGTGTTCACTTCCCAGCTTCAGTAATCCTTCTCTTTGCCATAGGGGCTGTGTAAAGAGAGAGTCTTGCATCTTTTCTTCTGCTGTGTGAGTGAGATCTTGTGTAGATCAACTGTGAGGGAGTGTGATCTGTTGAGATCAAACTGTGTAGTGAGAGATCGTGTGGGATCGCTGTGTAGACGAAGTTCCGGCTTCCAAACCGGGTGTGTAGTGGATTTCTCCTCGAGAGTGGGGAGCGGGGACGTAGGTCAGCGGGCCGAACCTCGTTAACACATCGCGCGTCAAGGATAATGATTCCTAACTCTATCTCTTTTACTTTGATTGCATTTCTGTTTTGTGGATTGCTTGTGTTTATTTTTATTGCATATTAGAGCCTCTTGACCCTAATCACCCCCCTCTAGGGTCCAACAGCTCTCCGGTGTTCGTCAGGTATGACACAGTCTACTTTAGTAGAGACCTGTCGACATAACTTGCAGACCGACCTCCTAGCCCGAATCGGAGTTGCAGAATGTCGTTCTTGGAGACAACTAATCTCTCAAGGCGAACATGCTCAAAAGATTATTGCCAGGATCAAAGCTGAAGAACAAAGTAGGCAGGATCAACCTGAGCAATCGGACCAAGCCCAACCTTCTCCTGAGCAATCGGACCAAGCCCAATCTCCTCAGTCAGAAGGGGAAGATACTACGACCACTGAAGCTAATCCTCTTCAGTAGGATGCCGGGTCTCCAATAACTATCACGTTAACAATTACCTCTGATAGCCAAACTCATTAGATAGTGGCCTACTCCTTTTCCCCCCTGCACTTGTTCAAGACTGGGGGTTGGTTTATTTGTAGTTCATTGGATTGTGAGTAATAAAGTTTCTGAGTTGTTATGTTTAATAGAATACATCTGTCAACCATAAAATCTACCAAAACTATCACGTTAATAGTTATCTCTGATAGTCCATCAATCTGCCAATCCACTCCAATAGAATGACAGGTCCACAAAACTATTATGTTAACATCTACCTCTCATAGTCCCTCAACTTGTCAATCCTCTTCTCAATAGGATGACAGGTCCATAAATCTATCACGTTAACAGTTACCTCTGATAGTCCATCAATCTGCTAATCCACTTCAATAGGATGGCAAGTCCACAACTATCACGTTAACAGTTACCTCTGATAGTCAAACTCAAATGGCAAGTCCACAACTATCACGTTAACAGTTACCTCTGATAGTCAAACTCATCAGATAATGGTCTACCTGGTGATGTGCCTCTATTCCGACTTCATGGATAGTGCCCCACTAGGCGATGTACCTTGTCTACCTCTTTTTTATTCCCCTGCTAAGTCTTAATCAAGACTGGGGGTTGGTTACTTAGAATCCATTGGATTAAGAGTAACGAATCTTTCACATCGTCGAGTTAACATTACACTTCTGACGATCATCGTCCCCACAGAGTATGCATTCAGCTTGCATCACTCCCAATTTGTCACGTTAACAATATACCTCTGACAATAATCAACTTATCAATCCTTGACAATAGGATTATAAGTCTTCAAAATCTTGTTCAAATCACAAGCATCAAAATTAATCGCTTTTGATGATAAACTCATTTAGCAAGTTTCCCCAGGGAGACGCTAATTCCTAAAATCTTATGCAAGTCACAAGAACACATTCCTGTCACGTTAACAATATACCTCTGACAACAATCCACTTATCAATCCTCGTCAATAGGATGATAAGTCTCCAAAGTTGCTCCAATCGCAACACATTCCTGTCACGTTAACAATATACCTCTGACAAAATCCACTTATCAATCCTCGTCAATAGGATGATAAGTCCACAAAGTTGCTCCAATCGCAACACAAAATCCAGTCAAGTTAACATCACACCTCTAACGATCAGACAAACTTATCGACTCTCTTCAATAGAGCGATAGGTCCACGAACCAGTTACACCTCTGGTGCTTCCAACTTTCTTTCAGTGTTTCAAGTAACACAGGAAGAAATAATGACAAAAAGCCTACGTATTCGACATCGTAGCAGGTCGTTATTAATAACACCAAAATCCATGCCTTACACGCATGGGGAAATTTATCCTGAATCCTAAGTAGGGATAAGTCAACGCCTAACACACGTTGCCGGTTAGTCTTTCACCGTAAAAAGGACAAAAGTCTACGTATTCAATATCGTGGCAGGTCATTATTAATAACGCCAAAATCCGTACCTTACACGCACGGGGAACTTTATCCCAAATCCTAAGTAGGGATAAGTCTACGCCTAACACGCGTTGCCGGTTAATCTTTTGCCGTGAAAAAGATATCAAAATCCATTCCTCACACGCATGGGGGACTTTATCTCGATCCCTAATTAGAGATAAGCCTACGCCTAACACGCGTTACCGGTTAGTCTTTTTCTGTAAAAATGACAAAGTCTATGTATTCAAAATCACAGCATCAAGTCTAAGAGGGTTCATTCTCTTAGCACAACGTTACATGTGAAACGGATTCAAATAATTCACATGCTAGCCCGACTCAAACGGTAGTCGGTAAAGGCTTATCAAATTCGTTGATGGCTGAAGGTTTGCCAAATATCCTATGCATGTTCGTAGGTCCATTAGCTTAATGGATGTGAGCCGAGACTTGAAACAGATAAGCTAAAGACAAGTCTCAAAGACTTAGTCAAAAAATGCACGGAATCCACTTCCATGTCTTAAGTCAAAATGCTGAGGTCAGACCCACGATGTAAAAACCAAACGCGGAGGTAAGACGCTGAGGTCAGACCCGCGATGCAAAAACCGAACGCCGAGGTCACACCCGTGTTCCAAATTCAACATGCAAGGGTGAGACCCGCGTCTCAAGTTCAAAACGTAGGGATATACCCCAACATTCCAGAAGCAGGATTATGGCGCATACCTTCACACAGGTCCTATATGGCAAATCCCTTCAATCAAGATACCTTCGAAGCGAGTGCAGAGAACGACTCCTTTACAACAAGGAATCAACAACTCCAGGATCATAGTTGAGATCCAAAGTATTCCGAAAATTCGTCCCAGTCAACCGTGAACTTTCAAAAACTTTGGAGGGGGTTCTGTAGGCTATCTAAAAATTACAATGGATAGCTGATACCCATCAAGCCCCGACAATGAAAGTTACAATCAGACGACTTTCTAATCACTGCATCCGCAACTCTACAGTCGCTATAAATACGGCCTCATATTTTAGATGATTGATCTTGATGGCTGCGACAACAACATGACTAATATTATATTAGCAACTATTAGAGATGCTGATGAGCAGTATGATGATTTCAGAAATAAAAGGTTGGACTTAGTTGGTGAGTTGCTTGGTGATAATCATATTTTTATTACAATTTTATACCCTCATTATCTATTTTACATGAATAAATATACCATTAATAAGTGTTATTAGTTTAGTTTGCACATAATTGAATGAAAATATAAATAAATATTAGAAAATAAAAAAACTCCTAAAAATCTCTCTTCTCTATTTTGTAGCATTTTAGAAGCCCATGAAGCAAAAACTTAAAAGAAGAATTAAAGCCCATGAACAATAAAGCCAAAAAATACTAAGGAATTGCCATTTACACTCAAAATTGGAATTTTGTTTCAGGGCTTATTCTTGGTTGTTTCTTCCAGCAGTAGCTGCAGGTCTGGCTTACAATGTACCGGGTGAGTATTTATATATCGGAGCAGCTGTTTTTGTTGTCATCTTCTGCGGTATCGAGATGGGAAAGCCTGATAAGGCTCATAATTTTGAGCCTGGAATTTACAATATGGAAAGAGGAGCTCGCGATAAGTTGATAGCCGATTACAACACTATGGACATCTGGGATTTCAATGAGAAGTATGCATTTTAGAAGCCCATGGGCATAGCCGATTACAACACTATGGACATCTGGGATTTCAATGAGAAGTATGCATTTTAGAAGCCCATGGGCCGGTTGTGAGATTTTCATCAAGACCGGACTTTCATCAAATATCAAAGGAGCCTTTGTTTCTTTTAGGCTTAAATGGCCAGACTTAGTTGCTGCTGAGATGTGAACTTGGCTTTTTGGACTTGAAAATCAAATGGAATGAGATGGACTTGGCTTCTTGGACTTGGGCCGGACCTAAAACAAGCTTTGTTGCATATCATTTGAAAGGAGGCCGGACATGTTTTGTTTAAAAATTAAGTGGAGCTCTACAGACTTAGCTTGTTTAAATGACTTGGGCCGGATGTTGTGCTGCAACTTGGACTTCACAAGAAAATGTGCTCAAATAAATGAATGGAAGTGGGCTACAAGCTTCTAAAGGCCGGACTTGGAAGGTGGAGAGTTAATTTTAAATGAAGACCGGACTTAAGCTTGGAATTTGCAAGAAAATCATTGTTGAAAATCAAATGAAGATTGGGCCTTGGAAAATCAAATAAAGATTGGGCTAGAGAAGAACAAAAAGCAAATTCCAAGGTAGAGATTGTTGCTTGGGGCTCAAGACCTCATTCACTGATGTTTACTATAAATAGGGGTAGAGAGTGAGGGGTTAGAGGTGTGAAAATTTTGTAAACTCCTTTTGGAGAGGAGGGCTACTCTTAATTGAGAAGGCCTTCCAAAAATTGTAACTTTAGTTGTAATTAATAATAAATAATTTTTTCTCTTTAAATTTGTTCTTTCTCCTCTTTGTTGAATGATGAGGATGGAGATGAAGAGCAATTTGAAGGTTTGCATTTCTTTTCTCTTTTATTTCTTTTTAGTAATTTCTTTATTATTGCTTATTAGTTAGATTTAAATTCATGCTTGTAGTGTAGATTTATTTTCTTATCTTTTTATTTCTTTTTGCACTTTAATTTGTAGAATAGATTTATTTTCTCAACAGTTAATCATAACAGAAAAGATTGTTCTGTAAAATTATGTGATGCTCTGTGGGCGTATAGAATAGCTTTTAAGGCTAATTTGGGGATGTCACCATACAGACTTGTATACGGGAAAGCTTGTCACCTACCAGTAGAATTAGAACATCGAGCAATGTGGGCAATAAAACAGTTGAATTTTGACTCAGACTCGGCAGGTAAAAACAGATTGCTTCAAATAAATGAGTTGGAAGAAATTAGAAATGATGCATACATAAACTCAAAAATTTACAAAGAAAAAACAAAGATTTTTCATGACAAATCAATTTTGCGAAAAAATTTCTCTCCAGGACAGAAAGTTTTATTGTACAATTCAAAATTGCATCTTTTTCCGGGAAAATTGAGATCAAGATGGACTGGTCCATTTTTTGTTAAACAAGTTTTTCCACATGGAGCTGTCGAGATAGAAAATCCTAAAAATGGTAATATTTTTAAAATAAATGGTCAACGTCTGAAACCATTTTTAGAATTTTCTACGCTCGGAGAGGAAGAGGTGTTGGTTCTTCATGAACCTCATTATCTTTAAAAAAAAACTAATTTTTCTTTTGTTTCTAAAAAAAAAAAAGTTCTTTTGTTTCTTAAAAAAAAAAGTTCTTTTGTTTCTTATAAAAAAATAAAATAAAAATAAAAATAAAAATAATTACTTACATTTTTTCTCTTATTTGATTTCTTCATCCTCATACTAACAGCATGAACCTCATTATCTATAAAAAAAAGTTCTTTTGTTTCAAAAAAAACACATAACAAAAATTTGAATAAGTAACATAGGTAAAAAAAAATTACTTACAATTTTTCCTCTTATTTGATTTCTTCATCCTCATACTAACAGTAATTGCAGATCCTTATCATCATTGTCAACCGAACAACTGTAAGTTCTTCTATTTTATCTGCTTTACTTTGTGCTTCAGCGAATTTGTATTGAGGACAATGCAAAATTTAGGTGTGGGGGTGAGAAATACATATTTTCCTCTTTATTTTACCTTTTTAGTTTTTTTCTTTCTTTTTGTTAAAAAAATTTATAAAAATATTGTCACTTGCCAAATTAATAGAGTTAAGTAATAATTGATCAAATTGATAGATTTTAAATTTTCTAATTCTTAGTTAGTGACATATTCAAGTTCACCTTTTATGATAACTCCAAATAAAATTCTTAAGAAATGATTTTTCAACTAGTATACTTTACTTAAGTCTTACCTTAGATTTTTAATTAAAAATAATAAAATTTTTGCATGCTTAACTTAGCGTTGAAAATATTTTTTTCAAGTTATCTTGATTTACATATTTTTTTAAGACTATATATACTTACACATATATATATTAAAAAAAAACTAACCTTATAAAGAAGAGTGCGAAAAATGGGCACCACTACAAAAAAAAAATCTTAAATTCAAGGTGATTCTATCTTATAAAGCCTAAGTTGACTGAGTAATTAAGCCCAAGAAGTATTTCTATAATTAATGACCTAAGCCCAATTGGGTTGGGATTCATTGGCCCAAAACTCGTTAAATGGTCACTTAGAAAGCCCGTTAAAATAGAAAACAATCACCAAGAATTAGAGAGTGAAAAAATATATATATATATATATATATAACACTAACCATTGTTTTTATATATATATTGTTGTTTTGTATATATGGTCTTGAAAAACAATTTTTGATCAAGAGACTTGAAAGTTATTTAAAACAAAGAGTTAGCATGTTCTTTTCAAAACTTTTTAATTAAATTTCTAAGATTTGACTTGGTTTTGTATTGCTATAATGAAAAAGATTTTCTAGGGGATTTACATTGGAGTTATATATAAAAACGTTTTTTTGATTATTAACTAGCTTCAATTAGAATGTTTAAATATATCAAGGAAAATCTGTTATTTACTAACTTCTTTAAATTGGCAAGATTGACCGAATTTTGTGGGTATATTCACTGCAAACCCTCACGAGACTACAACTCGTCCACTAGAGTAACCTAGGGGTTTAAAGGCTTGTTGTATGCGCTAAATACAACCGCGATTCCTGCGAAAGTGAGTTAGATTTTTATTTTCTTTGCTAGAGGACTAGCAAAAGTTTAGGTGTGGGGGTATTTGATAATCATATTTTTATTACAATTTTATACCCTCATTATCTATTTTACATGAATAAATATACCATTAATAAGTGTTATTAGTTTAGTTTGCACATAATTGAATGAAAATATAAATAAATATTAGAAAATATAAAAACTCCTAAAAATCTCTCTTCTCTATTTTGTAGCATTTTAGAAGCCCATGAAGCAAAAGCTTAAAAGAAGAATTAAAGCCCATGAAGCAATAAAGCCAAAAAATACCAAGGAATTGCCATTTACACTCAAAATTGGAATTTTGTTTCAGGACTTATTCTTGGTTGTTTCTTCCAGCAGTAGCTGCAGGTCTGGATTACAATGTACCGGGTGAGTATTTATATATCGGAGCAGCTGTTTTTGTTGTCATCTTCTGCGGTATCGAGATGGGAAAGCCTGATAAGGCTCATAATTTTGAGCCTGGAATTTACAATATGGAAAGAGGAGCTCGCGATAAGTTGATAGCCGATTACAACACTATGGACATCTGGGATTTCAATGAGAAGTATGCATTTTAGAAGCCCATGGGCATAGCCGATTACAACACTATGGACATCTGGGATTTCAATGAGAAGTATGCATTTTAGAAGCCCATGGGCAGGTTGTGAGATTTTCTTCAAGACCGGACTTTCATCAAATATCAAATGAGCCTTTGTTTCTTTTAGGCTTAAATGGCCAGACTTAGTTGCTGCTGAGATGTGAACTTGGCTTTTTGGACTTGAAAATCAAATGGAATGAAATGGACTTGGCTTCTTGGACTTGGGCCGGACCTAAAACAAGCTTTGCTGCAGATCATTTGAAAGGAGGCCGGACATGTTTTGTTTAAAATCAAGTGGAGCTCTGCAGACTTAGCTTGTTTAAATGACTTGGGCCGGATGTTGTGCTGCAACTTGGACTTCACAAGAAAATGTGCTCAAATAAATGAATGGAAGTGGGCTACAAGCATCTAAAGGCCGGACTTGGAAGGTGTAGAGTTAATTTTAAATGAAGACCGGACTTAGTCTTGAAATTTACAAGAAAATCATTGTTGAAAATCAAATGAAGATTGGGCCTTGGAAAATCAAATAAAGATTGGGCTAGAGAAGAACAAAAAGCAAATTCAAAGGTGGAGATTGTTGCTTGGGGCTCAAGACAAATCCAATGGCTCATATTCATTGAAGATTACTATAAATAGGGGTAGAGAGTGAGGGGTTAGAGGTGTGAAAATTTTGTAAACTCCTTTTGGAGAGGAGGGCTACTCTTAATTGAGAAGGCCTTCCAAAAATTGTAACTTTAGTTGCAATTAATAAAAAATAATTTTTCCTCTTTAAATTTGTTCTTTCTCCTCTTGTTGAATGATGAGGATGGAGATGAAGAGCAATTTGAAGGTTTGCATTTCTTTTCTCTTTTATTTCTTTTTAGTAATTTCTTTATTATTGCTTATTAGTTAGATTTAAATTCATGCTTGTAGTGTTGATTTATTTTCTTATCTTTTTATTTCTTTTTGTACTTTAATTTGTAGAATAGATTTATTTTCTTGTATTTAATTTTTGTAATATATTTTGTAGTTTAGATTTTTATTTTCTTCATAGTTAGATTTATTTCTTGTTCATAGTTTAGATTTTTCTTTTATTTTTATTTTTGTAATTAGTTCTTTTTCTTGTTTTTATTTCTTAAAGATGTGAATTTAATTCTTGTAGGAAGTTTAGAATTATATGAAACTAGTCTAATTTCCTTTATATTGTATGAATTATTCTCTTGCACTTAAAATGTTCATGTTTAGGATAATCAACTAGAGAACTAATCGGTAGAAGAAGAATTTGATAATCTATGCTTATCTTAAATGGTTTGATAGGTTATGCTTATGAATTCTAGGATTATTATCATGTTGTTGTTCTTATCATGAATAGTAATTTTAACTTAGATGATAATTTGATAGGTTACACTTTCCTTAAATGGTTTGATAATCTATGCTTAATAAATCTAAGTTGAAATATGATAAAAAGAGAATAGTTTATATTTTGTAATTGAAATTGGTTAGTGGATTATATTCTAGATTTCTTACCTCTTTTGAATCCTCCATCTTTATTTTCTTTAAATTTTCTTTTCATTCTTGGTTTTATTTCTTGATTTTATTCATTCTTCTTTCTTGCCTTGTGATTTTATTTATTCTTTGATTCTTTCTTCTCTAAAATTCAATTTATTACCTCTTGCATATAAATCAAAACAACCACTCATACAATCACACTTATTCTTTATTCCTAAGTGTCACGCACAAAATATAAGAACCATTTCTAATAATCTCTTAAAATCACTTTCCTCGTGGGATCGATATTTTTTATACTATAACTTGATAAATTGTGCACTTGCAATTTTGGTACATAATTAGTTGCTTGGTAGAGAGCTGTGGGCAAATATTCGTCTAAATATCACAATGGATAATTGATCCCCATCAAGTTCCAACAATGAAAGCTACAATCAGATAGCTTTCATGCCAACAAACGAAAGCTGCAAACGGAGGACTTTTCACATAGATCGAGAAGAGTTATAATTCAACGACACTTTCGACAACTGATGAAAACTCTATTCAACAGTCTTCACAATCTACAGTGAAATTTACAATCTGACGACTTTCACACTCCACAACAGCTAAAGCTAGGATTATTGAACAACGGTCCTTGCAACACTCTGTAGAAGAGGTTACAGATCAACTAACCCCTTTTAAAACGCGAAAGTCATCCCTGCATTACAATTCTGGAAGTACAGGCGACCCCCGCGTTTCCAAGCTACAACAAGTCAAACACGAACGACCCTCGCATTCTTGAGGTTCAACCATCACCCGACCCCAGCGTTTCCAAGCTGCAACAAGAAAAACACGAGCGACCCTCGCGTTCATTGATGTTCAGTCAACACCCAACCTTGCGTCTCAATTCTAAGATGCGAAGTTGGGGTTCTGAACGCCAGATTGGGCGTTTGACTCGTTCAAACATGAGTCGAACGGTTTCAGAACTGTTTTCCCCACGATCTGAGGAAATCACGCCCACTTAGGAGCGGATTTAGAGGGCAGTTACAACCTCTTATCCCCCTATTAAAACTCAACAAACCCAACGGAGTAAAGGGTTGGATTTTCAGCATCTAAACCGCACGGGTTTAGAGGTTCTTCAGGATCTCAACCGCACAGAGAGGCAGGAGAGACGAAATCCTTGGAGATAGGATTTTTGAATCGAGTTCAGAAGATCAAATCTGAAAGGATTCTTCAACAACAGAATATCTGCTTGGTCATTAACCGAATCTTCGGTTCTAACAACTCTATTCACAGAGTTCTAACTCGTTCAGAGTTCTTAAACTCGTTAAAGAGTTACCCATCAAACTTTCCACAGAAGTTCATCGTTCCCACGAGATAAAAGACGGTCGGATCGTCAACGGAGAGCAAATTCGACGCGAACAATCAAAGGAGGCACTCCATCGCTACCTTGACGAACCAAGTTTTAAACAAAGGGGAGAATCAAATTCATTCTCCTCTCTTTTGTAATCAGGAGATTCAATTGTAATTGAGATCGAAGGAATATAAATCAATTTTTCTTTCATTTCTTTTACTTCAAATTTTCCACCAAACATGAATATAATAAATGTCCAACACATGGACTGAAAATGATGAATGTCCAACACATGGACTGCACATAATAATTGTCAAACACATGGACTGAATGAAATGTGTAGAATATCGATGAGATATATGAAAAGGATGTATATACACTAATTTCACACGTATCTCGGTGTGCAAATCTAAACTCATGTCCGCAAGCCATCTCACATATGAAGATACATAATAAACAATAATTTCTAATGCCAAATATTCGAGGCGACTCCTCGTTCACATTAAAGCACATAACAAAAGTAAACATGCACAAATTGTGCCGACGATCAACCGAAACAGGCAGAAACCCTTCATAGGTTTCTGTCTGCTTCGAAATAAATCTAGAAGTGACATCATTATTTTTCAAGTATAATATTACTGATATCAACATATATGAAACAACATGAAACGAAAATATTAGCATGTAAAAATATCGTCGAAACCCTAAACATTTATATACACATGTTTAAACGTTTTAAAAGCAAAAAACTTATGATTTAATTCTTGATTAATAAATTTCAGATCTGAAATTTGTCAAGGTTACTGTTGTAATCAATTAGAAAATTATAATATTGTATTCTCACTTCATAAGTTATAAAGATCTATCTTTTGTACACTAAAATTACGTTTTAGGCTCTAAATATCCGAATAAAACTTAATAAAACGTGCAAAATAAAAGGATGTAGAGTTGGGCGAGATGTTACTCGCCTCAGATGTTGAAAAACTCCTGCCACGTGAAAGAGAACCAATCCCCTTCGCTGCACTGCACAAAATCCGCTGAAAAATCCTCCGAAATCCCTCACAATCGCCAAGAAAAGAACTAGGGTTTGAGAGAGGGGAAATAGGGCTGCTAGGGTTTAGAACACAGGAGAAAATAGGTGTTTTTATGTTTAAACATGTGTATATATGATAGCAAACCCGTAAAACTACAGCCTAAAACCTGAAACCCGAATCTGGAAAACCCAGTCTGATTAGAAACATACTCTTCGGTATTTTGGCTGTAACATTTTTATCTGACCTTGGAATGAGGTGATTAAAGATTTTTTGGAAATATCTTGAAGAGACCTACAACTTTGGTTTTTTATATTTTTCCAAATTTCAACTACATCTATGAGAAAAATACAAAATCTCTTCACTAGTTATAAATTTCCAGATTTATACATCGAGCATGAATTGTGCATTTGCTCTTATATATATACATATATACATTGAATTGATCTCAAATAATTTCCTAGCATACTCAAACATCATAATATATTATTTATAAATATATAACATATTTATTATTATTTATCATAAAATATTTAAATTTTTGGGGTTTTACACTATCATTAGTTACGGGTTCGGGAGATAGATATTCTCATGACCACCTTTCTGACTCGTTATGGGACCTTTGAGTTTCTTGTCATGCCATTTTGGTTGACCAATGTACCTGCGGTATTCATAGACTTGATGAACCGGTTTTTCCATCCATATTTGGACTAGTTCGTGATAGTATTTATCGACGACATCCTTATATATTCGAGATCAGAGGCAGAGCACGAGCAGCATCTTCGACTAGCATTACAGATTTTACGGGTGCAACGGCTATACGCCAAGTTCAGGAAGTATGAGTTTTGACTTTCTAAAGTCAGATTTTTGGACCATGTTATTAGCCAGAAGGGTATTGCAGTAGACCCAGCTAAGGTAGAGGTAGTACTAGATTGGGAGCCAACGACGATAGTTACAGAGATTTGTAGTTTCCTAGGATTAGCAGGCTATTATAGGAAGTTCATTCAGGACTTCTTGAAGATTGTGACATCGCTTACACACCTTATAAAGATGGGTGTATAGTTTGTTTAGGGCACGAAATGCCAGGAGGCCTTTGAGACTTTGAAAGCTAAGTTGATTTCAGCGTCGTTGTTGGTCATTCCGAGCAGTGATAGGACTTTATTGTCTACAGAGATGCATTATTTTTGGGGTCTTGGAGGTGTTTTGATGCAGATCCAGAGAGTGGTGGCCTACATTTCAAGACCGTTAAGGACTTATGAGCAAAATTATCCCACTCATGACTTGGAGCTAGCAGGATTGGTCTTTGCACTTAAGACATAGAGGCATTATCTGTATGGAGTACAGTTCAAGCTTTTTACGGATCATCAAAGTCTGAAATATCTTTTCTCTCAGAAGGAACTAAATCAAAGACAACGATGATGGGTTGAGTTTATCAAAGATTATGAGTTTGCGATTCAGTACCATCTAGGGAAGGCGAATGTTGTAGCAGACGCATTGAGTAGGAAACATCGGCATCAGATTGTAGATTTGAGGTACTCGTTATATCGAGATCTTCATACCCTTAGCTAGTGTTATTTCAGACTGGAGATCGTTGAGAACAGGGCATTTTTTGGAGCTTTGTTCATGCAACCATCTTGGAGTGATAGAGTTGTTAGAGATCAGCTAGTGGACACTTGGATTTAAACCCGAAAGGGAGAGATTTCTAAAGAGCCCAAGGCTGATTGGACCATTAGAGCAGATGAAGGACATTGAATAAAAGACAGACTAGTGATGCAGGGAAATCCATAACTGAAGAATGAACTTATTCAATGAGGTGCATCGAACAAGGTACATAGTGCATCCAAGCACAACGAAAATGTACAAGGACCTGAAGAGACACTTTTGGTGGAGCGACATACGTGGTGAGATTACAGAGTATGTGGTAAGTGTTTCACCTGTCAGCAAGTGAAAACAGAATATCAGAGGCTAGCAGGAACCCTACAGCCTTTACCCATTTTGGAGAGAAAATAGGCAGTTATTTCTATGAACTTTATTGTAGGATTGCCGAGATCGAAGAAGGGGAACGATTCAATTTGGGTAATAGTGGATCAGTTAACGAAGTCAGCACATTTCTGGAGAAGCTTCCAGAACTCTTTCGGTAGCTAGTTATCTTACTCTAGTGTATTTCACCCGCAGACGGATGGACATACGGAGAGAGAACCAGATATTTGAGGACATGTTGAGGGCGTGCGTTATTGATTTTTAGGATAGTTGGGAGGACCGCATCCCATTTATTGAGTTTTCCTATAATAATAGCTATCAAGGGACTATTGGCATGGCACCGTATGAAGCATTGCATGGGAGGCCTTGCAGATTACCTATTTGTTGGATAGAACCAGAAGACAGTCTATTCCTTGGACCAGAGCTTGTTAGACAGACTATGGAGAAGGTAGCAATCATTCGAGAGCGCATTCTTATAGCGCAAAGTCATCAGAAAAGTTATACAGACCAGAGGTGACAACCATTAGAATTCTAGGTTAGGGATTATGTTTTGTTAAAAGTATCACCAATGAAGGGTGTACATTGGTAGACGAGGCAAGCTTGCACCGAGGTACATTGGTCTATTCTCGATGTCGAGCATACATGATGTTTTCAATGTTTCTACGCTTAAGAAGCATCTACGCGACGAGGAGAAGAAGCGAGTGTTGGACGCACTGGATGTCGAGATTCACGTAAATTTGACTATGATTAAGATTTCGGTATGCATTCATGCCAAGGAGGACAAGAAGCTTAGAATTAAGGTGATACCCTTAGTTAAAGTTTAGTAGAACCGGAGAGGATATGAGGAGACTTCATGGGAGCGTGAGGAGGATATGCGTCACGACTACCTACACATGTTTGAACAGGTAAATTAAAAATTTAGTATGATTTATTTATGATTTATGGTTATCCGTATGGCAATGTTTATACTTAATTCTAGAATGACGATACTAGCACTTAGCTCCTAAGTATTTGGAGCACACTGTATATATATGGGGAGTTCCTTGTTTGGATTTTTTGACAGACGTACTTGTTCCGTATAGTTAGAGGTTAATTGGGAGTATGTCACGCCCCGCTTCCCAAAATATCGGGGAATCTGAATGTGAACAAGCCCGCAACGTATTAGATTAAGGAGAATAAATAAAATAATCGTTTCTCTTCAACCTAATACGCTAAGCGTCTGTAAATAAATACAATACGAAGTCACAGGTCCCCGATCACATATAGCAAGAATATAATAAACAAACTCAGAATAAAATAATAAATATCATATCACAAATGAATATCATTCAAGACATAATATTCGGGTCAACATGCCCTTATACAAAACTAAACAAATGAATGCTAAAGAGATACAAAAATATATCGATAAATGGAAAAAGAAGAACTACAAAAGTAACTGGAACCATCAACTAAGCTTCGGCTTCTTCTTCTGCTCTGTCTACAAGACACCTGCTGAAAATCCTCTAGCTCCTGGTGATCTTCTAGCTGACATGTTCTTCCTCTAAGTCTGACGTACACCAGAGAAAATAGGTGTATGTAAACGTGCATTGCACACGACAAGACCCCACAAAGAAAAGAACGTACAAAAACCCAAGTGGAAAATGATACGATAACAGAAATGACGTATAAAAACCCAAGTGGAAAACGATACGATAACAGAAATGACAAAGAAATGTGCAACTGGAAATCCAACAAAATCAACATACAAATTCACTACTAAAACATGACAGACATAAAGCATCCAAAATCGATCAAGTAACGAGATCATGCAGCTAGCGATCAGGCTTAACATCCAAGTAACAGGGGCATACACTAGATAAAATTAATACTTAAAAATCTACAACTCGAGACGTAGTACGTCGAGCGAAATAATCCAAACAAGGAAACCCTCATGTATATACCATATGTCTCAAATTGTAGATAATTAAATATTAACCCCGATCTATGTATAAAAAAAACACAACTGGCCTACATCTCATAAGAAATCATACCTAGCCAAGAAACGAGGTCATGTAACTAGCCATTCAATAACAGGTCACTGGTCACATCTCACACAGAGCCAATGCTCATATAACCGAATAGTTAACTGTTCACAAATCCCCTACGTGCATACAAACCTGTGAAACGGTTTGGTGCGAGGACTACACGCAATCTGATTTTGGCCTGGTCCGAACTCAAGTAAAACTCGGGTGACGAAACGATTTCACTGACCAAGTGCGAAACGGTTCATTTGGCCCAACAAACTAACCCTAGTGCTAAACGGTTCACTGGTTCTAATCTGGAAGATACATCAATAGTTTTATCCGATCATATGAACCATGACATCCCCATCCCAACTCTCTTGTATTTTCTAAATCAACCATAATCCTTATTAAAACTCGGGTTCACCACCTAAACTCAGTCAACACACTTTCTAAATCAACCATAATCCTTATTAAAACTCGGGTTCACCACCTAAACTCAGTCAACACACCCACACATGTCACTAAGTCTGTTCATGACCCACCTAAACTCAGTCAACACACCCACACATGTCACTAAGTCTGTTCATGACGCACGAGGCCACTAAGTCGTGAACTACTAAGGTTCTCAAACACAACATGGACAATACATAACAGACATATCAAATACATTAAATAAATACAAAACGTGAAATGTGATCATAAACAGTAAAAACATACATGCAGTCCGGTTTCATCAATATCTTGTTATATAAACAGTAAAAACATACATGCAGTCCGGTTTCATCAATATCTTGTTATCCAACCCTCTAAACTACTCATACAAAATCATAAATTACTTAAAATCCAAAATAGATAATTCTTTTTGCAAATAAATTCCTTTAAATCATCAAAATTGTCAAAAATGATTCTTTTTCCAGAATAATTCTTTAAAACTATTTCTCATTATAACTAATTTAAATAAAATATATTTGTTAATTATTTTCTGCCTGAAAAGTAATATTTTCCTATTTTATAAAGTACCTTTAATTTATTTCTTTTTTGATAATATTCGTAAATTCTAATTACAACAACTAACATGTCATTTCATATCTGTAAATTCTTAGATGAAAATATACAAATTTATTAATGTCTCGTAAAATCTAATTACAACACATATACTCATCAGTTCATGCTTGTTAATTTTCAGATATAATTATCACAAAAAATCTCATTATTATTTCTAAAACATTATCTAATACTATTCATCAATATTCCACGTCAAATATTCATAATATGCACATTACCGATATTATCATATCTAATTAAATTATTTAATTGATAATATTTATAAAATGAGAAAATATGGAGAGGCGAGATCTTGCCTCGGCGTGTCGAACAAATCGACAAGGCGGCGTGGGCCGGATCCGACGCGGGGCACGGCGTCAGGAAGAGCTCCGACGAGGGGCTATGGGGCTGTCGGCTCGGCTAAGTCGGCGTTGGCGAGGGGACTAATGGAGGTGAGCTCTGGCGGCGAGCGGGGAGGTCGACGGCGGGAGACGGCGACGAGGCCACTGTGCTTAGGGAAAAGGTCGCGGGGCTGTTTGAAGGTAGGCGGGCTACCGTGGGGGAGAGGGAGAGGCCGCGGGTTGGGTTACAATGGGAAAGGCGACAACATGGTAGGCGGAGGCGGGCTGTTCCGGTGTGACGGGCAGCGAAGCAGGTAAAGGGGAGGAGGTGGATCTGGAGTAGGGCGCGGACAAATCTGCATGGAGGAGGAGCTGGGTGATTCGGTTCTACTGTCGTGCTCAGGAGCGTAGTTGACGGCGGAGGGGAAGGCCTGGCGGTAGGGTGAAGAAGATGCGACAGGGTTATGGGATGTGGTGGTGGCTGCCGCGCGAGGAGAGCGGCGGCCAAGGCGTTGGTGATGAGAGAGAGAAAGAGAGATGGTGATGAGGGAGGAGAGAAACATGGGCGGTCTGGGTGGCGGTTTGGAGAAGAAAAAGAGAAGAGAGAAAATAAACATTATATATATATATTATATTAGGTTAGGGTTAGGGATAATTAAACAAAAATAATTTAAATAAATAATTATGGGTATTTAAAAATTAAACTATTTACGGAATATTTATCTACAATTAAAAACATACAAATTTTGCTAATACAACAGTTGATATGAAATAGTCGAAATCTACACATATTGTACAATTAAATGAGAATAATTAATAATAAAAATAAATTTACTTACATATAAAATCAAATAATTATATGATAATTATCTACGCTATAAAACGTACTAGTTGTGCTAATACGACAGGTAATATGTAATAGTTAAGATAATACAATAATTTACATAAATAACACATAATTAATAATTCATTATAATACACAAAATAATACCTAATAATAACAATAATACAACGTATTATTTAAAATAGTATGTAATAGTATCGATAATACAACAGATTAATTCCAGAAAATTTTACCACACGAAAGTAATTTATAAATATTAAAATCATTTAAATAAATATAAAACTTGGATTTTAAATCATAGAAAATTATAAAAATTTGAGAAAAATATAAATACTCTTTTAAAAATCATAATTAAATATTTTAAAATTAAAAAAATTATTTTAACTAATATCAAAAATTCATGGTCCTTATATTCTACCCCCATTAAAACAGATTCCGCCCTTAGAACTAAAATAAAGTAATGCAGAAAGAACCCAAGGACAGAGATATGGAACGATATCCATAAACAGAGGAGAATGTAAAACAAAAACGACACAAGGTAAGATACAAGAAGTGACCGCTAAGATATCGCTATCGCAATTCAGACTCGCAACAAAGTCCAAACAAATACTATGATACAAACATATTTAAGGGTGTGAACTTGTTATACAATACTTGTAAATATATAAGCAATTTAATTAGTATAAAGTATAAGATAAGCAATAATATAGAATCACAAGAAATAGGTACAATATAAATAAACAATCATACAACGTGAATCATACAAATAATATACAAGCATTCATAGAAACAATGCTGAAACATATTAAGTAGGAATAAAGTCAAGTAAGAACAATAAATCTAGAGAACACCAAAAATAAGTCAAATATAATAGAAACAGATAGAAACATAATAAGAAAAGTCAAAAAATCTAAGATACATAATAGTTTAAACAAAACATAATAGCAGGGTATAACAATGGTTAATAAAAAACAAAAAGAAATTTAATTATGAAGTTTAAACAAAACATAATAGCAGGGTATAACAATGGTTAATAAAAAACAAAAAGAAATTTAATTATGAAAAACACAATCAATACAGGTTCAAAATAACAATGGTTAATAAAAAACAAAAAGAAATTTAATTATGAAAAACACAATCAATACAGGTTCAAACTAAAGATATTAAAAACAAAATGTAAGATACAAAATCTATAAAAATGAGTAAATGAACGAATAACAAACATCAACGGGGTCATATAACAAAATAGAATAATATAATAATAAGTATAAATCGAAGATAATAGCAAAAGCAATCATAAAGCAATTAGAATAATAATACATACAAAATAAACACAAATAAAAGAAAACATATTTAATTGATGGACTGATGAAAAGTAGTCTGAAACATAGAAAAGATACAAAGACAGTCAAGTATAAATAGCTAAACACAATTATTAAAATAATTATACAATCAAATAATCATGTAAAACAGTATACAAAATTTAGCAGATAAATAATTTATTATACAAATATTGGGATTTTACAATTTGTATACACAGAAATTAGAATGCGACAAATAATATAATTATATAAAAATAAGCAGCACAATGCAAGTGGAATATTAGAAGGTAATTGAACATAAACCAAAAAGATATGATATACAAAACAATACAAAACAGATAATCATAGAAGGACGAGGTGACATGACACAACAACATATAAGAAAATGAATTATATGTAGTATATCATATCAAAAACAAAATAAATAATTATAGACGTATATCACAATAGTAATTATCAAAAACACACACTTTATATAAATATTATGACTAAATAAGTGAAGCAGACTAACCTGAACAAAGAACAAAATATAAAGTAAGTTTTAGAATGAATAAAAAACTCTATATAGAAAATAAGTAAACAAACATAAAAAAAAACTAAGAAAGATGAAATGATTGATAAATTAAATCAAACAATGATGATATATGTAATTAGAAGTAAAGAATAAAATGAAATATACTAAATGAAACTACTTTATACGTAATAAAACAAGCTAGCAAGTTAATAATACACTTATAATATAATACACAATAGTAGACAATGATAATATAAAATGACTAAAATTTACTAAAACACGAGAATAACATAATATTACTAGAAAAGCACAAGATATAGGACACGAATGCAGAACAATCAGGTAGAAGGACAATATGTTAGACCCTAGAGGGGGGTGATTAGGGTCTTATGCTAATCTAATCCGATTATATGCCAATAAAAACTAATTAATAAGTTATCCTAGCAAGTATGACATACAACAATATATATGAGCTAGGATAAGCAATATGAACAACAAAAGATATATCCTACCAAAGAGATATAGGCAAAGAATGTGCAAGGATATAAAACTAACACAAGGGGTAAACAATATGAGCTAGATAGTGGATCATATAAATAATGAGACAATGGCGATATGAGCAATGAGCACAAATATAAATAAACGCCAAAGCACACTCAAACACAATCAAATGATCATGGAGTTCGGAACTTCCGTCCTACGTCTCCGCTCCCCACTCTCGGGGAGAAATCCACTATCACAACTGGGTTTTCTACGCTCACCCGAATAACGTTTACAACCACACTATGTCGGTTTTCAACGATCACCGATCAACGTCCACTCCTCACACTCGGTTTTCTAGTTCACCGAAAACTTCATAATAACACACTCGGTTTTCTAGCTCACCGAAAACCTTACACCACTCACAATGTAACAAATATAAATTTGTTCTCTATAATAGATGAGAACTCAATTAAGCACAACTCAAAGTTACAATCTCTCACAACCCTAATATACTATGTATGTAAATACAATAAGCTCAAAGTGGGTGTGTGTAACAATGAGTATAAATCAAATCAACTAAACTCAAATATAAAATCTAGCTTAAGAACAATGATAATCAAAACAAGTATATAAATATAAAGCTAGAGTTTGAGTTTAGAAAACTTCTCAATTTGATAACAAGAGATGGAGGGATGATAGTTGGAAGCTCAAACTTCAATAGATAATCTCCTCAAGCTCTTGTGGAATTGATTCACAAAACCGAAACACTCAAATGCTTAACAGCTTCTTAAAACAAACTTAAACAAACACTAAATAAGTTTAAACCCTTGTTAAACTATTTGAAAAACATTTTTTTGGATGGGTTGAGAACTGAGATCAATGGGGTATTTATAGCCTCCAAGAACCTCAGCCAAAAAACCCCAAACAAAAGACCAAAAAGGCATCAGAAAACAGCTGGAAAAAAATAGCCGTTGGAAAAAACTGTTTTTCTGATTTTAAAACACTGTTTAAAAATATCAAATAAATTCTAAAAATTATGAAACTTTGGGGAATGATTATAAACATGATAATAAACATGCTACAATGACTGGTTTCCAAAAAGGACTTCCCAAATGAAAAATATCATTATTTTGCAAAATAGTCCAAAACACGAAAATATAAACATATGAATTTTGACATTTAGGCTAAACCATATTTTGAAACTTTGCACAATGATTTTGTAGACTTAATAAAATATGTATATGATTATTGTTAAGTCAAAAAACTAAGAAAATAATATTTTCACAAAATTGCATATTCTATGCAATATATACTAAAACACAATAATAAATATGAAACATGTGATTTCATATTTATAAACATGAAAACTCAAAAACACATGTATGTATATATATAACTATATATATGCATAGAAACCAAAACTTATGTATATATATAACTATATATATATATACGAAGAAACCAATAAATGTGTGTGTATATGATATTGAGCTTAGAGTATCTAACACACATAATATAAAATCTAAACTAGATTACTCAAGCCGATCTTGATCTGCAATAAGCTTGACTTGGTGATCTTGCGGATGAAGCTTGAACTTGATCTTTAACTTTGAATTGCAAGGCTTCACTCCACTATTCCGCCAACCTCCATTGGATATCATCGTTGAAGCTCTATTTCATCCATCCTCCAACTCGTTGTTTGTTTATAATAAATAGAAATATACTAACACTAGACAAACAACATTAGTGGTAAATTGTTTATTAAACATCATCAAAATAAAGAGGCCAACATAATAAAGATTATAATAAGGTACACAGAACATACATGATCACAATTAAAAATAACATTAAGAAATAAACATAGATAGAAACACATCAATACAAATAAACAAACAGATAGATGTAAATCATAATAATAATCAATAGCCTAATAAAACGATATACAATAATTACTAGCATACAAACAATTATATAAAACATAATAAAAAGGACATAATTATATATTCAACAAACAATATAATAAATTAGAAGTATTAGTAATATTCATAATGTAAACAAGATGCAACAACAATAATAATCACTATATAAAATCAATTAGACATAGTAGTATATTGTGTAGTAGTAAAAAGTCACATAAATACAAACAATGTAATATACATAAATAAAATGTATAATACATAAAACATGAACTATTTAAGATAAAATAGATTTATAAACAAATAAAAACATACAATATAACACTGTATGTGATACATAAAATATGTAATAAATAATGCAAAAATTAATACAATCAAATATTATATAAGTCAAATCAAAGAAGATATAGTTGTAAAAAATAATAACACATATAATAACGACCGGTACAAGGATAGAGGAGTTATACAAAGAGAGGGTAATCATGAAGCGATGTGACAAGAACCGTGAAAACTTCGGAGTCAAAGAGTGATAAGATAGGGACGAAACGAAATCCATCAAAAAAATAGGAAAAGGGCTCAAGAATAGTCTCACGAATGAAATATGATATGTATCTAAATTGTTCGTTATATTCCCACTAGTGAGGACTCAAGACCGTGACCTACATGGGCCACTACCAAAACCTATCACGCCCCGCTTCCCAAAATACCGAGGAATCAGAACGTGAAATAGCCCGTGACGTATTAGATTAAGGAGAATAAATAAAATAATCATTTCTCTTCAACCTAATATGCTAATCGTCTGCAAATAAATACAATGCGAAGTCACAGGTCCCCGATCACAGATAGCAAGAATATAATAGATAAACTCAGAATAAAATAATACATATCATATAACAAATGAATATCATCCAAGACATAATATTCGGGTCAACATGCCCTTATACAAAACTGAACAAATGAATGCTGAAGAGATACAAAAATACATCGATCAATGGAAAAAGAAGAACTACAAAAGTAACTGGAACCATCAACTAAGCTTCGACTTCTTCTTCTGTTCTGTCTGCAAGACTCCTGCTAAAAATCCTCTGGCTCCTGGTGATCTCCTAGCTGACCTGTTCTTCCTCTAAGTCTGATGTACACCAGAGAAAACAGGTGTACGTCAGCGTGCATGGAACACGACAAGACCTCACAAAGAAAAGAACGTACGAAAACTTAAGCGGAAAACGATACGATAACAGAAATGACAAAGAAACGTGCAACTGGAAATCCAACAAAATCAACATACAAATTCACTACTAAAACATGATAGACATAAGGCATCCAAAATCGATCAAGTAACGAGATCATGCAGCTAGCGATCAGGCTTAACATCTAAGTAACAGGGGCATACACTAGATGGAATTAATTCTTAAAAATCTACAACTCGAGACGTAGTACGTCGAGCGAAATAATCCAAACAAGGAAACCCTCATGTATATACCATATGTCTCAAACTATAGATAATTAAATATTAACTCCGATCTATGTATGAAAAGAAACACAACTGGCCTACATCTCACAAGGAATCATACCTAGCCAAGAAACAAGGTCATGTAACTAGCCATTCAATAACAGGTCACTGGTCACATCTCACAAAGAGCCAACGCTCATATCACCAGATAGTTAACTGTTCACAAATCCCCTATGTGCATACAAACCCGTGAAACGGTTTGGTGAGAGGACTACACGCAATCCGATTTTGGCCTGGTCCGAACTCAAGCAAAACTCGGGTGACAAAACGATTTCACTAACCAAGTGCGAAACGGTTCACTTGGCCCAACAAACTAACCCTAGTGCGAAACGGTTCACTGGTTCTAATCTGGAAGATATGTCAATAGTTTTATCCGATCATATGAACCATGACTTCCCCATCCCAACTCTCTTGTATTTTCTAAATCAACCATAATCCTCATTAAAACTCGGGTTCACCATCTAAACTCAGTCAACACACCCACACATGTCACTAAGTCTATTCATGACACACGAGGCCACTAAGTCGTGAACTACTAAGGTTCTCAAACACAACATGGACAATACATAACAGACATATCAAATACATTAAATAAATGCAAAACGTGAAATGTGATCATAAACAGTAAAAACATACATGCAGTCCGGAAACGTGAAATGTGATCATAAACAGTAAAAACATACATGCAGTCCGGTTTCATCAATATCTTGTTATCCAACCCTCTAAACTACTCATCCGGTTTCATCAATATCTTGTTATCCAACCCTCTAAACTACTCATACAAAATCATAAATTACTTAAAATACAAAATAGATAATTCTTTTTGCAAATAAATTCCTTTAAATCATCAAAATTATCAAAAATGATTCTTTTTTCCTAAATAATTCTTTAAAACTATTTCTCATTATAACTAATTTAAATAAAATATATTTGTTAATTCTTTTCTGCATGAAAAGTAATATTTTCCTATTTTGTAAAGTACCTTTAATTTATTTCTTTTTCGATAATATTCGTAAATTCTAATTACAACAACTAACTTTCCATTTCATGTTCATAAATTCTTAGATGAAAATATGCAAAATTATTAATGTCTCGTAAAATCTAATTACAACACATATACTCATCATTTCATGCTCTTTAATTTTTAGATATAATTACCACAAAAAATCTTATTATTATTATTTCTAAAACATTGTCTAATACTATTTATCAATATTCCACGTCAAATGTTCACAATATGCACATTACCGATATTATCATATCTAATTAAATTATTTAATTGATAATATTAAAAAAATGAGAAAATATGGAGAGGCGAGATCTTGCCTCGGCGCGTCGAATAAATCGACGTAATGGCACGGGCCGGATCCGACGTGGGGCACAACATCAGGAAGAGCTCCGGCGAGGGGCTGCGAGGCTATCAACTTGGCTGAGTCGGCATCAGCGAGGGGACTGCTGGAGGTGAGCTCGTGGCGGAGAGCAGGGAGGTCGATGGGGAGAGACGGCAGCGAGGCGA